>NW_010564389.1:14607-49454 GCF_000687285.1 Phaethon lepturus | reverse complement strand
CGGGCAAAACGCGGGGGCGTGGGAGGGGGATTCCCCTCGCGAGGCGGCGTGCGCGGTTTCAGCCCGTCTTTCGCGTAGCTCCTGCTCGCTGTGCGCTCCCGCAGCCTCTGGCTTAATTTTCGCGCTGCTCCGCGTAGCCCAGGGCTGCTGGTGGGGCAAAGAGAGGGGGAGGAGGACGGGCTCCGTGCGCTTGCGGTGCTCGGGGGACGTGCGAGCGCCTCAACAGCATCGGAGGCTGCGGCGAGTGTTGGGTGTGAGGCGGTGCTGCCGTGCGGGTGGCTGCTCCCTCCGTGCCCCAGAGGGCAGGCGGGCTGAGACCCCGCTCATGCCGGAATCCATCCTGCCAGGTTCTTGCTTTCCTGTTCGCGCTCTAGATTCAAATCTCAGGAGGGCAGAGTCTGACTTTACCAGAGCTCTGTTTCTTCACCGCTGCTTTACTTGCAAGAAACGAAGGTTGCTGTCTTCCTTATCCAAGGTTACTGTCACCGTCCTGCTGTAATGGTGGGTGTCAGCTGAGCCCGCTGGCTTTGTGTGCTCCTAGGCGAGAAGGGCTCTTGGGGCACCAGCAAGGACGCATTGCAGGCTCCCCAGTGCAGTTCCAGCATGCTTCTGATGTTACTTTTTTGTTCATTTTTAACTTCAAAGTTTTCTTCAGTTTCCATGTACATTAAATTACGAATGGTTTCTTCACTGCGGAGTAGATGCTGTGCCAAGTGTAATGGTTTTATGATGGTTTTGTGATGTGGATTGTGATTTAATAGGAAATTAGCTGATGGTCCTAAATTTGTATCATATGGTACCATAGGCCATCTGATCAGCATTATACCGTGGTGCCCTAGTTGGAACCACAGCCAAACCAAACCTAGATTGAGGTGGTGAGGAAGAGTCAGTACTACCCTCAGGTTTCTAGCTCTTGCTGTCTTTAGGCTACTAACTTACTTGGTCACTTTATTTATTTTACCCACAATCTTTTTTAAACTGGCACACTTACTATCCAGAGTACGTCTTCAACTACACTTTACACCTTTCAGTTAAGCTTCACGCTAATTTCGGGACAGGATTTGGAAATGGAACTTCATAATTAAAAGCAAAGCTGGTGATTGGGGGTCCGCTTGTAATACTGTCTGCATGGTGTGCTTGCAGCAAGCAACATGCTTCTACTCCTCGTAAGATGTGATATGGCAGTTTAAATACGTATTTCCGTTTCTAGTTCATGGAGGTTGAGACTTATTTTGTACTAATTTTTAATGGCTATTTTGCTTAGACAAGCAGAAAAACGCACAGTAAGAGCCAGGCAAAGAGAAGTCAACTTGAAAGTTTTTGGACTGTGTTAGGAATCGGGCTCAGTTTCCAGAAGTTATAATTTTATGAGCAAGTAGATATTGAACATTCCTAAAGTTTTATTTTGGTCTATGCGAGAAGGACTTTTTGCTCTCCTTTTTGGTAGAGGAGACATTATCAAGGCAACAAAATTGTTTCTACGAGGCATAGTCCTGAAAATGTCCGGGCTTCCAATGATTAGCTCAGATTTTTAAGTGCGGTTAACTTCATTTTGGTCTGGCCTCAGACCAAGGGCCTTACAGGTCTAAAGTATCAGCAAGCTGCTGTGCCAGGTTCTCTATCCTCCGCTCTAAGTGCTGCACACATTTGTAACACGTATATTCATAACGCAAAGGACAAAGGCTTCTTGTGATTAAAGTTTACTTTATCAATGTAGATCACATTTTGATGTAAGCCCTTAAAAATTCTAATTGATTAATGAGTTTCAGATGGTGGTTCCCCTCCAGTGCCCCTCCCCCTGCTCCTAACATGTACAGTATGCTCCAAGTTAATCTGGGAAAGCTCCAGAAACCTTGGGCTAAATTGGTTGTGGTATAGTTTATAAGGATAATAAAATAACTAGAAAAATTGAATTTCCTTACAAAAATATGCTTGCTGCATTTGTGAGCTTATGTTTTATCTGCTTGTTTATGGTAGTGAGAAAACTAAGATTACAGATGTGTGCATTTAGGATGATGCAAGCAAGAATGACCTGTTGTTTCTTACAGAAGGGAAGGCTCTGCGATAGCTGTTGAAGAGGAGCTATGTGACGGAGTAGCAGAATCACTTTAGAAGTGATTGTGTTTGTTTTTACATATGTAAAAGGGCAAAATGAGAGTGATTACTGTTCTGTAGTAAACTGGAAATTGCAGGTGGTAAAGATTGAGTAACATCTACCAGTGAGTGACAGGTCTCTGTTTTTTCCTACTGCTTCTTTTAGTTAATTTTAAGAGTTTCAAGTAGGGGACGTTTCACTTGGGGAAATTATTCTGCTGTCTAGCAGACCTCACCATAGGGAACCGTTTCATGACATAAAAAACATCAATTACAGAAGTTGTTAGTTACTTCTGTGGTTCCCAAAGGAAGACATTCATATATCTTCCCCCCCCCCCGCCCCCTTTCTGCATATATGTGTGTGTATACACATATGCACGGACATGGGTGAGGGGGTGAAAAAAACAGGAGCAAACTTTAGTCTATGCATTAATCCTATACTTTCCAAATCTGACAAATATACTAACACTGAGGCAGGAAAACTGAAACCAGTTTTCAAATGTGAATGTATTTATGCTTGGGTGTGCTATGTGGGTAAAAATGGCACTTGCATCTGTGAAAAGTGGTGATTGCAAGTATGGGTCCCAAATTGTGGTCAGCCTCATTTGTGCTTGCACAAATGTGTGTTTTGTGGCTGCAACTTAATCTGTTTATGAACATTGAATCTTTTATTTAAGCCTCTTCTGCACCTAACTTGCAGTTACAGTAAGCGAATGCTTCACACAATCCACTTAAACTCCAGTAAAGTTAGAAAAGTTCTGTTCTTTTCCATCTGCTTGAGGTGATTAGAACTAGCAGGGAGATCCAGCAGAGACCCTTGCCAGATACTCATGAGCTCTGTTCTGGCTTTTGATCCTCTGTCTCCTCTCTTTCCAGGATGGCTGCTTTCCAATAGCATTACCTTCTCTCTAAGACAGCAGGAGATTGTCTGCAGTTATAGCTGATAGCCCTCTGTCAAAGCCAATGTGCAGTCTAGAGCTCAAGTTCCAGTTTCTTCAGAGAAAACTATTGCTGCTCTTGTCTAAGTTGCTCTCTGCTCCCTCTACCATTGACAGTAAAGCTGCTGCACGGTTGCGTGCATGATGGCTTGTTTCTTCTAGAACTGGTAGCTCATGTGCTTCCTCAGTCATATTGCAAGAGACCTCACTTCACAAGCTTAAAGCCTGCATGTTCTGTGAAGACTTTATGAAGCAGAGTCTTTGAACCCAGTGTCCGAGGCAGAGTTGTGCCATCTTCTGTTCCAGCTTTGTAGAGCAAATAGGCCACTGAATTGGCACATGTGCAAATCTTCAGCCCTGGATGACTCTGGTTTGGCTGCCAGTCAGTTAGCTTGCCTGCTAGGCGGTAGCACCTGGGTGGGCCAAAACAGATGTCTGTTGTCCCCTTCGCACCGTACCAGCTGGATTGTGACACTGGGCATCGTGTATGACCTCTGTATCAGACATGATTTGATTGATCTCTAAACACAATTCTGTATTTGCTTTATGATTTTTTTTTAACTCCGTAGACACTTTTAACGTCCTCATATTCTTTTCTAACTGAATACAAATATAAAGAAAAATGCTTGTTTTGCTGGATACTTAATTTCTATGCTAATTCTTAAACCAAGTCATAAAGAGCAAGTGACTCAGCAAGACTTCTTTATCCCCAACCTGGAAGGATTGTATGTAGGAGCAAATTAAAAGGAGTTGTTCAAGCCTCCTTTTGCTTGAGAACAAATGCACATGTTGTAATTAGGAATAAGGCTGAAGTGACAGTGAAACTTGTGTAATACAGAGAGCATCGCATAGCCAGCAGCTACTCAGTATGAGCCCTTACGTATATATGCTGGAACTGGATGGGTAATTTGGAGTAAAAACTTACTGGTTTGTATGGTTAAATCACAGGATGGAGCACGTGTATTTTCTGTGTATGTGCATACATCTATGCATACATGCACACTCTTAAATATACATTTTTACTATATAGGATAGATTCCCACCCCCCCACCCCCCCCCAATTACACTTGATTTTGGTTGAAGAGTGCTATTATCACAATTTTACAGGTAAGGAAGGCGGTTGGAGTAGGAAATGGAATTGAATCCAGGGATCTGCATCTGTGAATGCCTAATTGTGCAGTCAGTTTTCCTTTCTGGATTAAACAGTCTTCCCCTCCTGTGTGTTTTGAGTACAGAGTGTATAATTTCTGAATTCATTTGTTCTACCAGTTAACTCCAACAAAAGCCAGGGGAATTACAGAAGATTACTTGTTTGATTCTCATTGCTTTCACCTGATGATCACTGACACCAGTGAGCAGGCAGTGTCCCTTACACTGCTGGCAAAATACAAGGAGTGAACTACAATACACAGAAAACTAAATCTACTACTGTGAAGCAAAATAAAAACTTTACTGTTTGGTAGAAGCAAGCAGAGGAAAATATAACCTTTCAGTGTGTTGAATCTGTTATGTGTCACTGGGTGTACTGTAAACTATCCCACACTGAATTCTTCAGCTAGACAGTAAGTCTAAGAATTTGAGATGTTGTCCTCTTATTGAGAGAGGTGGGGAAAAAAGGCAGTGCTGCATAAATACGACCTGCAACAAAACAGAATGAAAAGTAGTTAAAGACCTTTCCTTGCTTGCCTTCAGAATAGCAGGAGGAAGAAGCTGCCTTTTGAGGAACAAAGCATTTAGAGGTAAGTTTTGAAAATGCTTGTGCGTATCTCACATCAGCCTCAACAGTTTATAGAGAAGTGTAACATTGTATAAAATATTTGACATGTTTGTGTTGCCTAGTTTTCAAGAGCTGTATGTATGATGATGTGATGTTGCTATTAGAAAGTAGTGAGATTAGGAAAACCAGTATTTTTTTGGCTACTTTGTTCATACCTTATGTCTGCCAAAAGGAAAGGATGAAGTAGCTGTTGGAGCCAAAGAGGCTTGCCTCAGGTGTGGTGGTGTATCCTTTAACGCTACCGTCCACCTCTGCTGCAAGTTAGTCCATTTCTCTGACCAAATTCCTCACCGCTAAACTGAGGAGTAAACTTCTCTCCAGCCCCCCAGAAAACAAATGTTAAGATGTTTTAAGGAGGCGAGTTGATGGTATCTGAGCGAATAATCATGAGCCCGGCCTTGACCACAGGTGGAATCTTCAGAAGGGTCTTGAAGGAGCTCGGGATCCAGCTGCTGTTGCCTTCACCTAACTAACTTAGTTCAGCGTCTTCACAGATCTGAGCTAGTGTGTGATAAAGCTTTAGTAGTTACTGTATGGGCTATTACAGTTGATGAAGTAGATGAATGTTTTAATGAAGCTTAGGTACTCCACTGAAGTACTGTGGAGGCTTAAATTAAACTCAGAAGTTCAGTAGCAGCCAGTGTTTGCATAAAGAATAATTAAGAGTTTGATAACTTCTGATGCTTGTGGTTTGATGAATGACCCATGATATCATTGGTAGAATTTGTGACAGGAGCTACAGGTAACAAATTATGCTCTGTTCCTTAAAGGCTGATTTTTTTTTTTTTTTTTCATTTTAAAAATCTAAGGTAGGAATTTTGTTGCTTTGATTCTAATAAGAAAGTGTTCTAGTGAAGTATAGGGCAGGTTTTCAGAGAAGCAGTGGGGAAGGGAAAATTAATTTCTTTCACAAATGAAATTAAAGAAAACTTAAACAGAGGTAAGGTTGGATTGTAGGTGATTTATCTGTGATTCTTCAGGGTTCTTCTCAGGGGAGACTCTTCATCGGTATTAACTTTCTCATTCCACAGCCCTCACTTTGCATGCCTGCTTCACAAGGTAACCCATACGTTATCATTAATTCAGGGCTACTGTTTCAAGCAGACGTAGTCCCAGAGATGCCAGAGTCATTTTCAGCTTCTAGAGATTTTTGTCACCTGTCTATCTACTTCTCCTCGTCTTTTCTAGTTTCCTATTCTGAGAACCTGTGTCCTGTTAAAGCTACCTTAAGCTCAGAATACCCTTCTTGTCTCTGGATCTTCTCTCTTCCTACCACCACAGTTACTACCAAACTGAAGCACCCATGCATCCTTCAAAATTGGAGCTCTTTATTCTCCCACTTTTCTTCCTTCAATGAGTTTCAACAGTTCCTTGAGACCTTTACACAGCCTGGTTGCTGAGTTTTATGAAACAAGAGGTAGGTCAGTACAAAAGATATTTAAAGACAGCCCTATATTTAGAGCCAAACTGAAGTAACATCTCAAATCTCTGAATTCTCTGTTGTGCATCTTCACAGAGATCAGCTTGACGCATATCGACTGCAGTGCTTGTTTCACAGACTGATGGGCAAACCCAAACTGCTTCCATGTAGCTGCTCCAGCAGCCATGAAACAAGAGGTAGGTCAGTACAAAAGATATTTAAAGACAGCCCTATATTTAGAGCCAAACTGAAGTAACATCTCAAATCTCTGAATTCTCTGTTGTGCATCTTCACAGAGATCAGCTTGACGCATATCGACTGCAGTGCTTGTTTCACAGACTGATGGGCAAACCCAAACTGCTTCCATGTAGCTGCTCCAGCAGCCCTTCCCTTTTTTTTTTTTTTTTTGTTCTCTAGTCTTCAAGAAATGCAGCTTTCAGACCCTAGAATTACATCAATCCTGTCGGCGGCAGCAGCTGGCTGTCAGGCATATTATAATGTTGGTGGTTATTAATTAGCTTCAAGTTTCAGAGGGCACTTCGTACGGTCTTGGAAGTGATAAAATAGGTGGACCTTTCCTGAGATTAAAGAAGAAGAAGTTGTCTCCGTAGTTTTCCTGTTAACGCAGCCCAGCCCATTGTGTGCGCCATGTGTTACACTCCTAGCAGGGCACACCCTGCTCAGGGTCCCACGATGAATATTGCTGTGTGCATCCTTGAAGTATAAAACTACAGAACAATGTAGGTTGGAAGGGGCCTCCAGGGGTCATCTGGGCTAACCCCCTCCTCAAAGCATGTATGAACTGTGAAATTATTTCCAGTGAAGGGGTGCGATGTCTAACTCATTCCTTCAGTACGATAGTGCTTCTTTGTTCAGGTGTATTTTTGCAATCTGTCTGTCAAAAGAAACAAATTGCAGGATTTTGTTTCCTAAATATTTAGATACATAGGTGTTAATAAACTGAAAAATCGATGCAAAAGAATGATGTATTTTAATTAGCTTCATTTGTGTGTTGTATATGAAGTGAACGTTAAGGAATGGGAATTTTTTTTTATTACTTTTTACCAATACAATTTCAGAGGTGATTCAAGAGAATAAACTAGTTTCAGTTTTGGCTTTCACCTTATCAATGGAGTTTATAGACTCCAGAAATTGGTCAAATATTATTTTAAGGTTTGTTTTTTTTTTTTCTGGAAAGAAAATATGGCAGATGTACTTACACCTGATTTTTCCCATATAATTGTTGAAGACAAGGTTATGTCAATTATCCATCTTGCTTCTGTTTCTACCTATCCAAAATGAAACAGTGATTTGAAGCACCACACTGCACCGTTCTGAGTGACTTAGAGCAACTTTAAATATAGTGTCATTGTAACTCCTTAGCTGTTAGCATCATCTAGTCTGAAGGAATCTGTTTTAAGAGTGGCATTCCAGATTGATTTTTTTGCAGAGCTAACAGCCTTAATTCTTCTCCCTCCAGCCGCTCGCACTCCGCCCCGAATGAACAGGTATGATTTGGATTTAATCAACTAGGAAGCCATAAATCCAAGCTGATGTTTTTACAAAGTCAGTTTTCAGAGCAGAGCTGTGCTTAAATTACATACTTTAGTCTGCCTTAAACTCCTCTGCTTTCAAAGGACCTTTGATACACAAGGATTTTTTTTTTGTTAGAAAAATGTCAAATCTATTGATAAACCAGAAATCTGTATTTATACAAGGGAATAAAGTCATCTTAATGTCTATTTTCTTCCCTCCCCAAGGGCAAAAAATGTCCGATTTCAGTAAGCAGTATATTTGTAGTGTAAGCTGTGTCTGCCTGAAGGACAGGTTGAACTTCAGGATTTGGGGTGAGGTACTCTCAACAAAAGCTTAAGGATATGTTTTTTGCAAACAAGAGTTGAGCTACCTAGGATACGGTTAAAAAATGCTGGAGGATTTTAATGTAAGCATTAAAATATCCCAGATAGCATGTCATACATGTGGAAATGTCAGTTACAGCACAATTTTAAGGAAAGGCAGTTGCTTTTTACATTCCATAAACTTTTTCCTTTTTGTGGCAAAGGAATTATTTTAGTATTCTTGTTGTTCCAGACCACAATGGACTGGTACACCAAATTGTTCTGTTTTGTTGTTTTTAAAGTCACCAACACCTCTTTCCTGACTTGAAAGGTATGCAAAGGACAGAAGGAAGCTGTGTTTGCAGTGTATCATAAGCTGAAGCTGGCTGACACATCTAAGCACGGTTGGCGTGGTTCAGCTGGTTGACAGTAGGCAAAGAACTATTCCTTATGGACCTCTCATCCCCGCTTAATGTCTGTCTGGTGCCACCTATGGAAGAGCTTGTTGGTGTGGATGGGCTTTCAGCAGACTCAGCCTATCGGGCAAGAAAGTATCGCGACTCATTGCCCCAAGCATTAGGGTCCGGGTCTGACTTCAGAGAGAAAAATAACCTTCTGTCCTTAGCATGCTTCTGCCACAGATGGGGGAATTAGTCCTTCAGGAGCAGAGATACGGGTCCAGGGCACCTAAGGTCTCTGCCTGCTGCAAAACTCGGCACACTTAACTCATACGTAACACATGACGTATTGTCTTACCCGAAACTAAAGTTTCAGTAAGTTGCCACTGAAGCGGGGGAGCAGAAAAGGTGGAAGTGGGAAGTGCGGATAACCAGCACTAGCTGTTTTTCTTCTTTCTGAAGAAAAAATGCTATTCAGTAAATATATTTGGTGTAGATTTTTTCTTTAATTATTCTGAAGCAGTAGAATAGACTGATTCCATTTTAATTTCATTTTCTTAATTGTTAGTAAGTTCGCTGTAGTAGTGTAACTCAGTTGTTCCCATGCTTTTCTTGGGCCTGATCCAAAAATCTCTGAAGCTTTCTATTTATTTTGAGTGGATATTGGATGAGGCACCTTAGTGAGTTGCGAGCTTTGTATGAAATGTTTATTTTGATTCAATTTTAATAATTCCTTTCAGAATATTTGGTTATGTGTTGGCAACGTGTAGCTTGGTGAGTACAAATGAAGTTGACATTTATCTGTATGACTTAATCACTTGCAACGTGATCCATTAACAAAACAAAACTTCAGTTGTCAGTGTTGTATTCATGTGTTAGAACCACAACTGTGTGCCTGGCATCCGATTTCTTAGAATCATGGTTACTGTTGTCATCTTCTACAATTCTAAAAAGAGAACCTGCAAAACTTGATTTGGTATAATGAAGCAGTTATTTTCTGTTCTTTTTCTTTTTTTATATATAACGAAATAGGTACGACAAACGGATAAGCAATGTGCACTGCTCTGAGCCCGAAGGCACGTGGGCCTGGCCTCTCTGATATGCATCAATACAGTCAGTGGCTTGCAAGTAGACATGAGGCCAACTTGTTGCCGATGAAAGAGGATTTGGCCCTGTGGCTCACAAACCTGCTGGGTAAGATGCAATAAAATAGAATGCGGATACGGGGCGGCAAGAGAGCTCTGTTCACTGTTAGCTGGGACTTCAGTCCTTCAGACTGCTTTACATTTCAAAAATAAAGGTAGTTATGGTTAGGTAACTACCTCCACATAGTGTTAGGAAGGGCAGAAAAGCTAATAAATAGTTTGCCTCCCTGGTGTTTCTGAGAGTAGCATGATTGAAGTTTATTATTAATTTCATGTTTATTTTTCCTCAAATTAACTTTTAAATGTTCTTTTGCATGAGTTTTCTGTATTAATACCATTAAGCTGAATGGTGCTAATTACTGCCATCAAGTACATTTTCCATTTTCATTGGTAGGCTGGCTAAAGAGTATGGGTGTACGGACTGTCTTGAACAGAAGGAGCCATTAAATACTTCTTTCATAGATAGAACTTTAAATAGTTCAACCAAGCAGTCTAGTGCTTGATAATTGCCACCCAAAGCAATGTACGCTAAGACTTGTGGAAGCTTGTGCACGGAGGGGTCTGACCTAGTGGCTGCAGCTGGGACCTGGGGATTTGCTGGTTGTGGCTGTACGTCTTGGTGTGGGAAGCCGAAACACATTGTTGGTGAAAGAGGATGCAAACCTAAGGCCAAGAAAAAAACCAGGTACACATGAAGAGGAGCAAATGAGAGTATGTCCCTGGCAGGGAGGAGAGAGACAGTTCTTCGGGATATACGACTCATTCAAGAAGGCAGAATTTAGAAACTGTGAGACAGGAAATAGTATGTTGTTTGCTGAGAGCATTCGGAGAAAATGGCTTTTGTATGATCTCTGTAAGTCCAAAGGATTCTACCAGAGAAACCATGACTTATAGAATACCTCATCCTAAGGGAAACATGCCAGTAGTTCCTCTCATTTAAACAAAGAGGAGAAAATATTTTAGAGGTCATGTTTACATGAAACTTCTGCTGATGTGATTTCAGAGGAAAATTTGGATGAGCATTTTTAAATTTGTGGTCTGTGGTTTGGTGTATTTTGTGTGTGTTGTTTTTTTTCTTTCCTCCTCTGGAAGTCTGTTCTGGAGAGACATAGGCAGTGTCTTGTCTTGGCAAATGCTGTAGCTGAATCTTCTCAGTGATATCATACAATATAATAGAGTATATCTGATGCCTTTCATCTGCACGTTCTACGTTGCTCTATTTCCCCTTATTTTAAGAGGAAGGGAAGTATTGCTGTGTTACAAGAGGCATAGTCGATAAATACATTGTCAGCAGAATGCAGGACACGGTGTTTTGCAGGTAGGCGATACCCATTTTAGAGCTGTAGTAGTTATGAATCCACAACTGCAGAAGTGGCACTCGCTTTGAATTACATCTTTATGTGGTAGTTCCATTTAAATTAAAGAGTTTCAAGTATAAAATTGTCTAGGCAATGCCAGAACAAAACGCAGAAATCCTGACTTTTCTTCCCAATTATCACAAGACTGCAGTCCAAAAGACTGCTTTTTTGAATCAGAAGCAGCACGTTCCATTAAGTATTTAATATATTGTTTAAATGCTTTACACAATGAAGTTTTAGTGAGCTGCTCTAAAACAAATAGAAGCTTGTTTGCAGTTCAAAACAGAGTTCTCACAGTGACAAGTTTAGGAATGAGGTCACTTTTTTAGCAAGAAAGTAATAATCAGCAGGAGGTTCTGAAATGCCAACTATAATTAAAAATCTGATTTTTCATATGGCCACCAAATTCTGCACTGCAGAACTAAATGGGCACAACCTTCTTTTAATTAAGCAGCATACACAGTTCATTTGCTTAATGCCTTCCCCCACACCTTCTCACACCAAGCTCTTCTCTTCTCAGAGTTTGTCCTGAAGAACTGAAATTATAGTGATTTGTTAAACTGTTTTGAATTCTTGTGTAGACATTGTTATTCAAATTCATAATTCAATTAAACTAAAATTCACATTCAAAATAAATTAAGTGTAACTGAATTAAAGTAATTAATATTCATATAAATATATTAACTCAGAATTCAAATTTGGTTTAATTACTGTATAATTTAGGTTAACTGTAGTGAGGGGAGGGACATGTGAGTGTGTTGCTGTAAGATAAAATAGGTATGAATTTATAGCATGCCACTACCTTGCTGTAAAAACCTGTTTATACTCTGACTTTTCAGCATCCAAAAGGATATGCGAGGCTCTTTGTTTGTTTGTTTTGTTGTGTTTGTTTTTTTTTCCTCCATGGGAGAAATAATGTACTTTGCATTAATGGTCGGTAGATTTTGATGTGCAGATAATGCTCTGTGCTGTAATTTGTGGCCTCATTGTAAGTGTCATTATGCCAGTTTCAATGCAATAGGACTACTCAATTTATTAAAAAAAATTCATATGCATTTCAATTAATTTTGCCACGTTGGTTCTTATTTTGTCTATATTTTGTTCATTTGTACTATGAATCAACAAGGGCACATGATCTTTTCAAATAAATTTAGATTAAAAAAAATAGAAAGTGTTTTAGGCAAGAATAGGGCTGAAACTCTTTCAGGTAGTTTGATTGACTGATAGTGTTTTTGGAAATTTTTGTGGAGAGGCAAATATGTCCTGCACAGTGTTACTCTAAGTTAAAATAGTGACAGTTTTGCGGTAGCAAAGCCTGGTGTGGGTTTGAAATTACAAACCGGAAAACATTAGAGGGATATTGCATTTTGTAATAGGAGTGAAGGGTTTTGATATTAGATGGAAATTAGGCATAGCGAGAATTTGACCTTACCTGAGTGACAAATTGGAAGACGGAGATACATGGTGCATCTGGAAAATAACGCTGAAAGAATTTTTAACACTAAGACTTTGGACTTTTTATTCTAATTTAGCATGGACATAGTTGTGGATTATTTTTTTTTTTTAGTAATCATTAGTGCTTTTGTACATGTTTTGCTAATTATTTTTGCAACTGTGTCAGAGCAACTCAGACCTTCTGAGAGGACACTTTGTCATTTCAGCTCCATTGCTGAATAGATGGAGCCTATTAGCTGCCTGTATTCTGGGGGCTGGAAAAAGGACATTGGAGATGAAATCGATGTGCCAGATGGGATTGACTTGTACAGTATTGTACATTATAGTGTTCGCAAAATGGGACACGTTAGCATTGCGGGGACTTGGGGTTTGCCTGCTGAAGAGGAAGGTTGGAGCAATGGATGTTGTGTCGCTCACCCTCACTTCCCTGTGCTGAGATCCAGTGGCTCGGTCAAGAGATCCTTGCAGTGGCGAAGTTAAGGAGATGTGCTGACCCAGCTGTGTTGCAGATCATGATCAACTCTCAGCCTTGTTTTCATTATGTATAGAGCGAATGAAGCACTCGGCAATGCCTTCACTTCAAATTTGGTAGATTATGTATATACTTATTTTAGTAGAATGCTCTTGAATGCTTAAAACTTCTGTTTCCCCTTGAGCAAGCTTCACAGTTGGGCGCAGCGTTAGCACAGGTTTGGCTATAGTAATCTTCTAGCAGAGGCAAAATGGCAATTTGAAAGCAAGTGAGGCTTTCTTGTCTGTTGTACTCTCCAGTACTGTCTTGTTCTCTCTTGTGTGTCTGCAGAGGGGAAAGGACTGACATCAGGAGGAGTGGGTCTCATCACCAGTCTGTAGTCTGGGACAAGTGCAGAAGGATGATTTCTCTGTTTCCCCTTCGGTTATTGTATAGAGCTAGGATCTTTTTTCCACACTCCTGGAGCCCATTTACCAGCTGCAGACAGTTACGATGATGTAGGTTGCTCCATCCAGCCTCATTTAGCACATGGAACCACAGAATAGACCTGCAAGATGTGCCCTGGGCACATGCCTGGGCTCCCAGGGTTCATCGCTGAGGCCTCTTCCCTCTTCAGAAGCTCATAGGTAAAGAGCTGGAAAATGCAAGATGCTGAGGAATTGGACATGTAAACATTAAATATTGCATGAGACATGTTAAAAGTTGCTGGAGTGCAGAAGTGAAATGTGTTTGGAGAAAAGGAACAGGGAGGTGAGGATGTTAGGCATTGAGTTGAAGACCAAGTGTGGAATTTAAAGGTGTGTTGAAGGAAGTGTAAAGTTTGGGGGATGAAGGGTGGTAGGTCTTCTGCGAGAAAACGGTCTCTTTAAATTGTGAGTTAAAGAAAACCCTGCTTCAGCTCGGTGACCTTGCTCATCTTGCTGTCAATGAGGATTCTGTAGCGGTACCTTCATTTTCAACACCAGCGTGTTCGGCTCAAGCAGGTGGGAAAGGCAGTTTTTAAATATCTGAATATGAAGACAGCCACGATACTGATACTTCTAGTGATCCTGCTGGCACTGATGCGGTTTCTGATTTAGTTGAGAGGCTTTATAATTTTCTTTAGTATCAACATACCTTTGGGATTTTTTATATGTCCTGTTGCAAGTAAGTGATAATGCCTCAATGCTATCAAAACTATTTCTCTTGCTGTGAGCTGTTCTAGGATACACAGTGGCCTCGTCAGAAAAGAACCAGTTTCGCCTGTGCATAAAATCATTGGCCTCTATGTTTTCTTTATTTCTGTTGGTTTTGGTTATGTTGAGTGTAATTGCCACATAATTTGAGACGGTCAAGAAGAGTAGTTCCACTGGTGCCTCAGTATTGTAGAAGCTCATCCTACTGATGTGTTTCAGAGGTTCACCTGAGTGAAGTATTTCTGTTTGTAAACTCATAGTTTCGTGTCACCGCTGAAGTGTACGGTTAAAATAGTTGATGGGCTAGTTGTGAGGCTGGAGTCAGTGTCTTGCATTGTAGTTGTTAAAGTAAGAGTGGAAGAACTCGGTGCAGTAATAGAAGAACCAACTAGATTTTGGTACTTTGTTTTAGTCTTTGAGTCCCCTTGCCTTCTTCTGAAGGCTCTAGTTGTCTGAGGTGGCCCACAGGGAGTGCTTTATCTTCGGCCTCTCGGGCACACACCCTGGCTATGGGCTCTTTTTAGTTATCCTTTTGTAGACTTCCCAGTCTGGTAACATGAGGGCCCCCAGGGCTGGATGGCCGTAGAGACAGCTGCCCACAGTTTCCAAGGGGTGGGTGTTCAGGTATAACAGTTTGTCTTTGGAAGGGGCATCTGGTGATGGCGGTAAAAGAGAGGGTAAGTGATACTTCGAGGTTTGAGACAGCCTTCCTATTCTGTTTTTTTTTTTTTCATACTTTTAGTGTTGTTTTTTTATTATACTTAATGTTATTACCATTCTATAGAAACATTGCAACTGCTTTCTTGTAATTATAGGGGGAGTTATACATTTTTAATGGAGTTTAATGTTTTTTCCATACAAATATACAGAGCCATTTTCTTCCTCAGGCTATGAACATTACTCTCATTTGAATCAATACATTTCAACTGTTAAATATGTCAGAGTGTCTGCTTTAGCAAAGAAATGCCACCTTTTGGAGCCATAAAATACATTGAATTGAAAGCTGACACCTAATATATTTTTCATTGGATACAGATGTTCAATGCAAAACTCATTCTTTCAGCTTTCATAAAAGGGAACAGAACTAAAATACTCCAGCTTAGTGTATGATATGCAGTGAGCAAACTGCTAATGTAATTCAGCATTTAAAATAATATAAACATATTGTTAAATAACAGAAGAAGATAGAAGAATTTTTGCATGTCTGTTTAAAGAGAAAATACCTCTAAATAGGTTTTAGGTTTTTTTAATGCTTAACCAGTGAAACAATAAATCTATAAATCATAGAGCAAAATAGAGATGTAGAGTGTGATTTTTTTTTTTTACCCGTGTGAAAAATTATGCTCTCCAAAAAAGAATAAAAATCTTAAGTAGGATAAAAATATTTGAAATACATTTTGTTAGAAGACAATGAGTCTATTATAAAATGTATTACTGTATTAAAAATAAAGCAGTTCCTATAATGTAGTCTTTTTTCAAATTTAGCTTTCTAATGGCTTTACACCTTTTGCCAAGAATGCTGATGGGCAAATGGGAAAATACGTAGGCTAGAATGGTGATGAAGGCTTTTGAGGTGCTGCGATGTTCAATTTTTGTATCTGTGGACTATTACAGTTTCAGTCCTGGCTTCAGCTGAGCTGGAGGCACTGCTAAAATACCGTCAGTTATGCGCAAGCTACCACCGAGTGTCTGCAGTGCTGCTACTGCTCTTTTGCCTGGAGAAGTCATTTAGGTACACAGGAGCTATGAAGTAGGCCGTATGGCAGAGAGAATTAAGGGGGAATAAAAAGGGAAAAACACTTCACATTAATCAGATACTTCTGAAGTAGAAATGTGTTAGAACTAAACAGGTTTAAGTTCAACTGAAAATAGAAATCTACTGTTGTATCTGAAGGTGATTTGCTGCAAAGATCCAAGATGTTAGTCTTTGATTTTAAGTGACTAAGCTGAAGAGACTCAACAGTTGTTTTTGCCCTGAGGATGCTGTAGTATCTATCAGTTTTCAGCCAAAGGCCTAGAGAAATCAACTTTCCTTTAGCATTTTTTAGTCCTATTGCTCTAATACTGCTGTCTTCAGTGTTAAAAGTGACATCGACTATCAGATTACAACGTACCAGCAATATATTGCAGAAGTACAATGTTAATTTTTGATTACCTACTTAATTTTTTTACTTTTGAAGGTTAGTTTTCCTCTCTCTTCTGAATGAAAAGCTATCGATAAGCTTTACATCTTTTTTCTGAATCTACTTTTTCTATGTTTTTTGATTAAAAACCCAAAACCATTGTGAACCTGTTCTATGCGGTTTAATGTTTTCAGCTTCCAGACATCTCATGGAAAATAAATTTCCCCAAACTAACTAGGAAAAACAACAACAACAAAAAAAGGATTTAATCAGGCAGCTGCTTGTGGATCAGAAATCTGTGGCAAAAAAATCCGACCAGAAGTGAGCAGACTTCTACTGTTGTCCTGCCTGCAAACAAGGTTTTGAGCAGCACCGGAGGATCTGGATGGGATGAAGAACCACTCTCACTTCAGCTTTTTAATTTTTTTATTTTTTGGGCAGGGTAGACTATTGTAACTGATGACTGCTCTGTAACAGCCTGTGAAAAATGAGTTGATAAAGCTGTTCTTGTTCCCAAATGACATATGTAAATATTGCCAAACATACATAAATCCTGTCTTAATAGGAAGAGCAAGAATTAGTCCTCAACGCTCTCTTGATATTAGTAGAAGTTAAGAGGGCTGAAAAATGCAGCTGCTGGTCAAAAAAAGTGTCCAAAGAGAAGGCAAGTTTTCCAGTAGGCGTGAAAATGGAAACCCTTCAATAAGGAATAGGAATATTTTTACCTGGAAATGATGTTAAGATGCTGGAAGCTTAGTTTAGGGTGGTAAATTATTCCCTTCTCATCTGGCCTGTCCAGCCTGGTCAGAATGCACGTCTCATCCTGGGACTCATGTCATCTCCACCAGGAGGATGTAATTACGGTGTAGTGGAAGGTTGTCTGGTCTGCTGTAGCCAAGGAGGACTATCTGTGGCAGCTGAAGTACAGCATCATCTAGCATGATAATAATTCCTAGATTTTGAAATTGGAGTATTTTTGGCTTTCTTTGGGTGAAAATTTTAACCTGTGTGGCAGGTAGATACATAACATAGAATTTCACTCTCTCCCTATTTTCTAATGAACCTAACTTTACCTCTGAAAAATCCCTTTCAAAAGGAGTGTTGTAATCACTGTAGTATTTTGTCAACTTCTTTGCAGGTTCAAGTCTTAAAGTCTTTTTAAAGTAATACAGTCCTTTCCTTCTTGACAGGGTTTTCTACTTCGGTTACAAAGCAAGCTGCAATAGTGTTAGCAGCTCTTACACTATAGCTGCCCACACACAGTGGTGTAAACCATTTGCCTGCTGTATTCTGTCTTTTAAAACATAGTGTTAAAAGCACTGGAATTTCATAAGTAAAATGAGATATGGAGAGTCTGCTATGCTAGAATTATTTTTCAAATACCACATGCCTTCCCAAAGAAATTGTGTTATTTTTGAATAGTTTGCTATTTAGTGCTATTTACTGAAGCAATAGTGGGGTTATTCACTAAATATTCAAAGTAATGGAAGTTATTCATTTACAGTATGTTTCAAATTGTTGTCAAGATTTCTATTGATTTCTCTCTTTACACAAATGCCATCTGTACTATTGCATGCTTTCTGCCATGTTAACTGTCTGTTTGCTGTTCAGGTAGAGAAATAACAGCAGAAACCTTTATGGAGAAATTGGATAATGGTGCCTTGCTTTGTCGGTTAGCTGAGACCCTGCAGGAGAAATTTAAGGAAAACAGCTTCGATGCAAACAAGCCTGGCAAAGTAAGTGTCGGTAAATGTTCTAGCATATATTATTAGTATCTGAGGTATCTGACTGTTTTGGTATTGAACTTTTTGCACAGTTAAGAGAAATCATTTGTGGAGGCTCTGCAAATGGGCAGGGAGGTAATTGCTCTGTGTAGGAAAAATTACAATATAAAATTGGGGGGGATTAATACTTCTTGGGTCATTATTAAAGTAACTACAAGACGAAATTACCCAAAAAAATGGCTTGTAACGTGGAGGATAAGACATAGAACAAGGTCTAGCAGTGCGATGTGGTAGCTAATAGAGAAAATGTGATCCTTGTATTTATTTGCAAGGGGAATATTAAGTAGCTGTGGGAGGTGCCTTTTCCTCCATAAACGGCTCTAGGGAAGCCAATAATAAAATTCTATAGTTTTGGTGCTTTGAGTTTAAAGGTCCTGTAGGTGTCCTGGAAGGGGTTTCAGGGAGGATGTGGAAAATGTGAACCTTCAGATGACACTGGAGAGTTTTGCGAAGATGAGGTTAAGATCTTGCTTGACCGCAACCTCCCTTTAATTTAAATGATTTTCTTAGGACAGTCTTATTGGGAGAAATTAAAGACTGCAGCATGCTTCTTTTTGGGACGAGCTGAATTAAATGGTTGATGTATACATCAATGCATTTACTGTGAAACTGTTTTTATTTTTATTGAAACCAGATACATCTTCCTTGAAAACTAAATCAGGCAAATACACAGAAGGTAAAAAAGAGCTCAAGAGCGGAAATCACAAAACGTGTTGTCGTTTCTTGGTGTTCTCATAACTCATCTGTAGCAGAAATTAGGGCACAGCCTTGTGTCAGCTGCAGCTGCGTATGTTGTTTTTCTTGGGTCCAAGCTGATAATTGTTGTTGCAGAAGAAATTGTCTGGACAAAGGCAGGCTTTATTTATTTAATTATTTTTAACCTTCTGTGGGTTGGGGTGGGTGCAGGGGGCATTGTTTGCTTGCTTTGTTTCTGTTTTTGGTTTTTGTGTTTGGGGTTTTTTTGTTTTTTTTTTTTCCTCCCTAAAGAAAAAGGAAGAGATAGCTGGGAAGGAAGATAAGAAGTAGAGAAGGAAGGAAACCTTTCTCTGCAAAGCGGGAAAAGACATCTGGAACTCATATTTCATATTTCAGATTCTAATCAGGGTTTGGTTAATAGAAGCACTGGATGACTTTTGAGTTCCTCTTTATAATATGATCTAGCTTGTCTTCAACTAAGTGATGGCCTGTTAGTGTTATAGTAGATCCCAAGCTGAGAAAACACTTATGGCAGTCTTCTTGGTTGAGCCTAGGAACTAGCGAGGCCGAAAGAAGGGTTACTTGTTGTTTTGTTTCCTTCCCTTAACAAACAAACAAAAGGTACCATTATTGATGAAAAAGCTTCAGTGAATGCCCAAAAGCGTAAAATTGGCTATGTAGTTCTAAAACATTCCCTTTTCATATACTGCCCAGCTGGTGTACTAGAAAATCACAAAATGCAAAGCATTTTTTACAGACTGACATCTCAGAAAGCCATGTCCATTTAATATAAAACTATGAGGACAATAATAGTCCTAAATTCACGAACAACTACAAAATTGTAGTGAAAATTCAGAAATTCAAGCAATATATTTTTGTTAGGTGTCTACTGCTTTTTGGGGTCTGGCTTTGGTTTTTTTTTATTTTGTATCATCAGGCTTTTGTCTGATGGTGGCTCATTTGGAGAGAGCTACCATTTGGAGAGAGAACCCAGAAATGTACCAATGTTTGGTACTTCTGTTTTTGCTGCTGAAAAGAGGTAGACCTCCCTTCTTGTATTAACTTCCTCATACGGCCTTCCTTACTTCAGTTATCTGATCCCCTTTATTTGAACCTAAGTTACATTAGAAGCCAATTAGTCGTTTGTAATCCCATATGTTGTAATTACTTAGATTTGTTGGTCTTTTATTTGTCAAACTGGTATAACGGGCAATGCAATTAAAGGGAAAAAATTGTGCTCCACTGCTGTTTTCTCAATGTGTATGATTTCATACTTAGTGTAGTAAGAATTCAAAGAAATGGCAGAGTAATAGATTTGTGTCATTGTAGGCTATTAGGGAGCTATTTATCCTTTCAGATTGTAATTCCCTGGGTATCAGTCCTAGGCAATAGGACTAGTCTACACATTGGAAAATCTGACTTGTGGTGCCAAGGAAATTATAAGACGACTGTACCGTATGAAATTTAGCATAGTAAGAATTCCTCAATCCTCCCCTGAATAATTATTATGCATTCTGTTATTAATACATGTGGAATTTTGAAGCCATTTGGCCATTTCTTTGTGCACAGGAAAACATTATGGTCTTTCATCGTAGTGCCCTGGTGACTTCCCTGGCAGCTGGAAGAAGCTGCTGACTTAGAGTGCAGCCTCTATCAAAATAGATAACGTGCTTTTCTATCCATGTATGTAACCTTTAATTTTTTTAGATAGAAGCAGACTGATATAAAAAGACTGGCTGCCAGAAGGATCAGCTTGCAGGCAGCACCAGGTTGCCGCTGAGTAAGGGAGACAGGATAAGACTATAGATAATGGGGGGGGCGGGGACAAGCTTGAAGATTTGGTCTGTTTTCACAAGTGAAGTTTTTCCTTGTATAAGAGCTACTTCCTAGATCGCAAAGCTCCATAAAATACTTTGGTTTTAATTTTTTCTTGGAGGAAGATGATATATCCTGCTCTGCTTGATATGTACTACTGATGGCGAATTTACTTTTGCAACTCTTTGGGGCTGTCTGGCCAGTTTAGCAGCTATAGCAACATGTGTAAGAAGACATTAAAAACTAATACTGCATGAACTGACTCATCGGTGTTTTTCCGTAATTCCTTAAATCCATATTGCAATAGTCTACAGAATGGCAGAGGTTAAATCCTGTTGCACAAGCAGTTAACCCAGAAGCAGTAAGTTTCTAGTTACTGTCAGTTTTGCAGTTTGTTTCCTAACAGAACTGTATCATTCCCTTTCTTACTAGGGAGGACTGAACTTCATCTGTCAGGGACCCTCTAGGTCAGCATCAGCTTCTTTGTGTGGAATAAATCAGGAAGGCAGAAGCCAAAAAATGTGTGCCTCCCAAAATATCGTGTTTTCCAAATCTGGAAGAAAAATGGTGGTATTGATATAAACCTTTCCTTTTTTTTTTTTTTGTCATGTGGAGACACTTTTGGATACTGGGGACATTTTCTTCAAAAGACGTAGGGAACTACTGGTAATATGACTTGGGGAAACAGCTTTAAGAAACTGAAAAGGAGACAAAAAGGTGTGTGATGCAAAAGTTAAGTTGTCTTTCCTTAAGAGTCAGACGAAGGCAATGAAGGATTGATTTTTTAGGAGCGAAGGAGATCAACGGAATAGCTTTTTATGAGTGACTGAGTAGGCTAGGATTCTTCAGTGTGGAAAGAGGCAGCACGAGGGCATATGATGGAACCTGTGAGATCAGGAATGGCATGCTAGATGTTCAGTCTTTTCTATATGAAAACTATGGGACATTGAATGAAGAGAGTAGGAGCCAAATAAACAAAAGGGGGTCCTTGTTTGTGAATCAGTTGGAAATTTCTTGCCAGTGAATGTTAAAGTTTACCTGGGTTCGAGAAAGCACTGAATAAGGTAATGGAAGAGGGATCCCTTGGAGGGCGGAATACACAGAAACCTTATCTAGGCGAGGAAGTCCCCATAACTGAAAATGCTTGGAGCTTCAGAAAGTATTGAGAGGTGTAACATGTTTGCTGTGGTCTTCGTCTTCCCTAGATGCTTACTTACGGCCACCTGGGTTGGATGAACCTTTAGCTGACCCAGTAGGGTCACCCTTCTGTTCTGTGTGTTATTGCTTCTTGGGGCTGGATACCTTGCTGGTTGGGCAGGTGGACGTGGACAAATCTATCCTTTCTCAAGGGTCAAACCTCAAAGAAATTATTTTAAATTAAGGAATTTAATACTTTTTTGTTCTATGTAGAGATGCCTCTTTAGGACTGAATGCCTACAGCTAAAAATAGCACCCGAGTCACACTCTGCTTTGGTATCTGTTATCCAGGGGAGTAACGTGTGCTTGAGAGCACTGGAGTTTGGCAGCCTCTGGTGCAGTTTACGCGGTCTCTGCTCGTTGCCTTCTGAGCTTAATGCCATAATAGGCACCTTTGGATATCATAATGGATACTCTGAATGCATCTGCCACGAGTCTAGCTCCCGAACCCTGTGGTATTTGATTTGTTAACCATTCAGTAATAAGTTATTAAAAGCATTTCAGTTTCTAAAGGTGAAGCATTTAACAGTTGTTCATTTCAAAGGCTGTTAGGTGCTAGGTTCTTTTGCAAATCCCAGAAGACAATGTTCTTCATCGTTAAACAGCTATACCGTGCTTCAAAATCTGATGGTTCTGAAAAGGGTGGTGTTGTATCTGATCCTTTGCTTCAGACAGAAAAAACTTTAAGCTTAAATGAAAACAGAAATTGTAAACAGGGAGCGCAGTATTAGACTGGTGTGACTGGATGCTGTATTTTTAAAGAAGTAATTTTTTCCACTTTTTGGAGATTTTACAGTCATAAATAAATGTAATCATGTACATTTGTAAAATGACAAGGAGATGACTGATACCAATCTTAATAAATGCTCAAGACTTGTACAGTAGTAAGCTGTTGGAACTATCTGTGCTGCTGCTGCTAATGATCTACTGTGTAGAAGCTACAGACTTATTATTATAGCAGGAGTTATGCCATAAAAGTGATTCATGTCACAGGATGCCATTTTGTAATTTTCTCCCATTGGCTTGAATTTCATCTCCGTGTTCTCCTGGCAGTATTTTACTTTTTCTGACAGATAGTTAATTTGAGAATTTCACAGCTGTAGAAACAAATTCAAAGCATCAAGACATGTGCAATATGCACAGAGCCCAACTTTGCTTGGGCTTAGTTTAGTAAGCCCATTAATAAAGATTTTAAAATAAACATAAATAAATTGTGTTAATAGTTATCACCATTTTAATAGGCAGGTCATAATAGTCTGCCCACCATCCTTGAAGCTGCCTATATGTTTATGAACATGCCATTGAAAACAAAGTTTTCATGGGGAATGAATGAAAACGAGTTGAAGCTGAATCATCCTTGTTCTCAGAGGTTAATCAGATAAATCTCAGCTCAAATCTGTCTTAGAAATACTTCTGAGTAATGAATCAGAATGTAAAATTTAACCTCGTTTTCAGGAAGTTGGGATCTAGATTTGATTTGACCTGTGAAAGAAATAGAATTAAGTCCAAAACAGATCTGGATGCAAACATTTTTTTAAGTCCTATAATGTTTAATTCAAACACCCATTTAATTTTGTTCTTCCACTGGGAACTGATTTAATAAGATGAAACTGAATGTGCACTGAAATGAAGCTGTTGTGTAGAAAATGGCAAATTTTGTCCTTGAATGTGCATGTGCCCTTCCATCGAAACTGGCTGTGAAAGCAGTAATTTATGCACACACACATTCATGTATTTCCTAACATTAAGAGATTCTGTCTGTGTCTTGCCCGTAGTCCTAGTATCCAAAGTGTATTTTACAGCTGTTCCGTATCCAAAGCTTTCATTTGCTCCTGGGAAATATACTTAATGAATCTGATATTTGGTGTAAATCAGTGTGACAACATTGGCTTCTCAGAGTCTGGCAGGTTTGCCTAGGGTGAGATTTTGGGCTAGTGAGAGCACTTTGAGAGTCACATTACACATTTTGAGAGTTACAATTAAGGGATCCCAACCGAGGTTTGGGATGGAAGTTTTTTGCCCTTAATTAAGTTCTAATATTGACGTTGGATCTCAGAGGCAAAACAAGTCAGCAGTTACACACCTGAAAAGTCACAGTTTGTGTTAAATTTCAAGATGTTTATGTTTCTAAAGAGAATTATGTATATCTGTGGAAGTAGAGGCAGAATCCTGTAAACTAAGGGACTCAAAGCCAGGGAATTGACTTGAACTCACTGAGTTCAATATTGAAAGAAGAGGCCAGTGGCAAAAGGAAATTAACTTGGCCTCCAGTTTATAATCTTATTCTATCTCGGCTCTGAGCTTATTGTTTGCTTTTGGAAGAATACATCTCTGTGCTTTCATTTTTCCACATCTGTAACCTGGGAATACTATTCACTGTACACTAGTGGCTTGATCTGTGAGCATTGTAAAGTGCTCTGAGCACTTCCCGTGCCAAATGGTATTGCTGCCCCATTTGGTGAGCTGTGAATAATATTAGGTAGTTCCCGTTATGGAAAAAAAAGAAGATATTTGACTCTGCTTATTTACAAGAAACATGGAAGTTCATGGTGCGCTAAATGTAGGGAGGAGACAGGCCTTTGCTTGTGAATCTACTGTTTCAAAAAGCTTTTTCCATTCTGTGATGGGACCACAAGCAAATGTAGTGATCCTAGTCCTCCTAGTAGAAAAGTAGAGAATTTGGACCAATCTGGTTTAGGATTTGACTCATCTCCAAAACCGGTGAGAGTCGGGGCTGAGTAACAGCTTTGGGCTTGCTTTAACAATTTATAGGAACACAAGATGTGTTTATGCTTGTTCTAGCTTTTCAATCCTTCCTTTGCATAAAGGAAATTCTGTGAACGGAGAAATTTATCGGAATCCTGGAGTTTCAAGAGAAGTAACAAATGCCCCTGAGTCTCCAAGGCATCCACCGTCAAGGAAAGCAAAGTGTCTGGCAGTTTAGAAATTCAGTTTAGAAATGAGGAAGTTTGCTTTTAGAAAACACTATGTATCTTCATATGGATATATTATCACATAGGTTAAATGACAAATGAATATGCTACTGTAACCCTCATTTGTAAGTAATCTGTTCAAGTCTTGGACAAGGTGAGACACTTGTACAGATACTGTAAGGTTAAATTGTTGTTTTTGTTTACAGAAGACCATACACATCCGACAAATTGTAAAAGGTGTAACAGGTCATGGTAGTATATCTTCACCTAAACCGAAGAAAAATCAAACCAGGAAGAGAACTAGGAAGATATTTAAAAATTTGCCAAGGCAGCTAGCTTGGCTGGCGGACAAGAGGCAGGCTGTACTTGGCATAATTCAAAGGCTCAGTAGTTGGTTTAAGATCTAACTAAGCCTGAATAAAGTAGTAAAGACCACAGTATTTTTGAAGGGCTCTTAAAAATGAACAGGCTAGTAAAAAAGTTTTTGGGCTAGATAGTACAGTTTATAAAATCAACACCAAAGCTCTTTGACCTTCCCTTGCTGAAGTAGTCAGAAAGTGGGTGTGCATTAAAATTATTCAGGATATTAAAATACAAAAAATAAGCCAAACGAGAGAACTTCATTTTTCTTCAAGTAGAAAAGGTCCTGCCCTAAGGAAATCTTGCTTTTGACAAATGATTGAGACGCTGTGCAATGACAATTAGTAAATTTATAATTCCCTTTCATGTGGTCTTTCTGTAATATAATTTTTGAACTTACTGCATCAAGGTATTCTCAATTAAGAATAAGACTAACAAATTCCTAAACAGAATCAGAACGTGTGATGGCTATGAGAACATCCACAGATACAGTAGAAAGAATAACTTAAATTTTTTAAAATTATTTTTGATTTGGAAAAGGAATACATTTTCGTGTCTGAAGGTGTAATTCAAGCTAAAACGGAAAGGCCTAAGAATAAATTTTCTCTTTGGATAGTTTCTTCTATCGTTGTCTGCTTTGAAGTATCTTCCTCTGAAGCATGTGGATCTTAGTCCTCTTACACCCTGGATGGCCAAGCTGAAAATTGGATCTAATCAAACATGGTGGTTCTATTTTTACTGCAGTCTTCAGTTTCTCAAGTTTATCTGTGTCCTGTAGATGGGAGGGATTCCCAGCAAATACAGTATTCTGTAAGCTTGGTGCCTTGAGCCTGTCTGTCCAGCATAAAGAGTCCTCAGCTATAGCACAGCCATACTCAGGTGCTCTCTGGAAGTTGTAAGCCTGACTCTCCAGTCGAGAATCGCATGGATGTGGTTAGGTTATGAACAGATTCTTTGTGGTCTGGGGCAGCAAGTTGCTTGTCTGCACACTTGTACTTTCTGAAGACTTTTGTTTTGCAGTAAAAGCTTGTGGAGCCAATTTTCTAATCATTTACAGTATAGATATGGCCCTCAGTTACTTGGGAGTAAAAAAAAAATAATAGAGCATTGTCTTTTTGTATATTAATCTTTATAGTGGCAGACTGATGTGGATATGAGAGGAAAAGAATAATCTTGTGAAATGACTCACAAGTGCTAATCCATCTGGAAGGAATCATTTCCACAAGACTGTAAAGCTATTTGTTGGAGAATTCCTTGTACCTTTCTCAGACATGTCGATAGCTTGCTGAGCTCATGTTCAACTGGATTGCTACCAGGTTTCTTGCGGATGCTGTAAGATTTGCCTGCAACAGGTCATGTGGACAAACCTTATATGCCTCAACAAATAATTCTTGCAACTAAGGCTTTTCTGCTTGCAGGAGAATTGCATGGTAGGGCAGAGTTCTGTTTCTCACCACACCGTAAGTGGAGATTTCTGAATAAATTTAGGATATTCTGCAATTGTCTGCTTGGCACCTTCCAGGTGAATACATTAAAGAACTTTTTATAAGCTTTTAGGTGTGCTTGAAGCCATGCTGTGGTGGGGACAGAGCTACACAATCCTGGAAGGAGCACTGAGACATCTCTCTCCACATGGTTCTTCTCGCTGATACCTCTTGTCCTTGGGAAAGCATGGTTTGTTCCCTCGTTTGGCTGGAGCATGTCTAATCTCTGTGTGAACTGGCCTTGCTCTTGTCAGTGACCCTGAGGTAGGGATTCCCCTGCATGCCCTCCCTCCACTCCTATCAGACATTGCAGAAATAATCGCAACTTGCATCTCAGGGTAGGTGTCGTGGAAAAAGCGGTGCAGATATAAGCGGCTAACTGCCCGTTAGATCCTGCTTTGGGAAATAGCCTAATGATTGAGACTGTAAATCAAGGCAAGAGGAGAATCAAACTTTGACTTCTTATAATATCATTTACCTAGAAGGCATCTTAAGTAGTTTTTTTTTTTTTTTTAATTAACATTGGATTTGTATGGAATACAAATTTTATGACGTGTCGAAGTATTAGTATTAAGACTGGAAATTTTTACAACATTCTTACCGTTGCTTCGGTCCAGGTATTGCAAATAGGGATGGCATATTTTCGGAGACAAGTATATAAACAGCCATTTTTAGATTTGCTGGATTTTGCCTTTTAGGTGAAATGCAATGTAACAATCCTATTATTTGTTTTGTTAGGTCTTTAAAGCAAACTGTAAAAATCTTTCTAACAGATCTTTCCATGGGGCTTTTTATTTAGACTATTAGGAATAGTCCGGAACAGAAATGTAAGATGATGAATTTGAGTGGAAATTAGCATATGTTTTTAAAAGCTCGAGAAAATATAGTTTAGTCCAACTATCTTCAGCTTAATTGTGCAATTTCTAGGTCAAACTTACTGTTAGTAGTTTTTAGGGAATAATGAATAAGCAAGAACTACAGAATTTGGTCCATTTACCAGTAGTGAGCCTGGAACTTACAATAATGAGCCAAAATTCCTGAAACAATGGGAAAAGTGAATATACAGCCATAAGTGATGAATGCAATGCAGAAGGAGAGAACAGAAGTCACTTTCAGGCATAGACACCAATTTTTAGATATCATAGTTATGTCTAATTTGTTTATTTAAACATGTATTCTCATTTGGACTTGTATATGTAAATTGGCCCCAAATGCTTCAAGTATACAGTAAAGCTTTGTTCGCAACTTTGGAGGCTGATTTAAGGCTGGTTTGGAAATTTGGCTGTATAGATTAACATTCCAACATGTTTTTCAAATCACGGACACTTTTAAATTCTACACCAGCTTAGAATTCCCAGGGCTCTAGCAGTTTCCTTGTGGTTTCTAATTGGAAAACTCAGAGAAAATCAGATTCTTTATCATAAAGGCAAAGATGCCATTTTTCTTTAAATGAACATACAGGGCTTTGGAGAATCAGACTTACCTGCAGTGAACTACGTGTGAAATTCTTTCTGAATGTTTTCAGAGTCTGCGTGAAAATTCTATCTTTGTTAAACATCTGGAAATCCAAAAAGCGAACAGATAAAGCATCTGAAAAAATTCTGTCTTCCTTTAGACCGCATAGGTCTTTATCACAGTCTTCCTTGACACTTGGCTCGTGTTAGGTAAAGCACCATTTGGAACTAATCTTACAGAAAGAGCTGGGAACCCTCCACCCTGCCTTGCACTTGAAAAGGTCACCAAGCGTGCGACTGATCATTGAGAGGAAAATGGGGGGAAAAGGGAGAAGGGGCATGACTGTCATTCGGCAGTATCCCCAGCGTGATAATTATTAGGTTTTTGAATGCCACCTTACATTTGCTATTGAGGCTGCCAGTTATCCACTATAATTCCATAGATCCAAGAAATATGTTCGTTATTTGAACTGTATTATGCCACACTGTAAGTGAAATTATGGAAACATCTTTCAATATGAAACTTTAGGACCTATAATGTGTTTTGATGGACTTCAGCTATTCTGACTGAAATTTTTCTAAGCATTGTCCTTAGCTTGGGTTCTTCTGGAACGATTAAGGGGAAAAAGTGATTTTGAAATTTCTGAGACTAAAATGAGTTGTTTTTGCCAAAAATTAATATTTTTCATATTTAATTTTATTTTGTGAGACAATCATATCCCCTTCAAGAATGTGATGTTTGATAAAGCATGATTGTGGGTTAATAAGATGCTTTTTGGAATGTGTCCTGTGAAGATCCCCTCAGATTTGACCAGTTTATATCTCATGGAAAAATTGCTGCTTATGCGTGTAGTTGCCATGTTTGTTCACGGGTCCTGCTGTGAGACAGTGAAATAGCTACAAGCAACTTAGTCAAATGCAATCCTCCTGTTTTTCTCATTAAATTACAATATAAATGAGGGAAATTCAGAAACTGGGGTTCTTTAATGTCTTCAACTAACTTTATGTTAATTCAGCTCTGACTTCCGTGGTTGTGATGAGGAAAAGCTCACGATCACGCATCAAAGGTAAGGTGTGTAACTGCCCTCTGGAAGAGCAACTGTGAGAATTGCCCCATTCTGTTGTAATCAAGTATTATCTAAGGAACCTATTATGAAATGCCAATTTTAATAAATCCTGATCTAAACATAAATTATGAAAAAGAGGCCTAAGGCCAAAGTACAGAGCATTTATTGAATGGGCATCAACTACGGAATCCCAGGCTTTGCCCCATGCGTTTGTTTTCAGGAACACTGCAAGGAGGTATTTGCCGTGACTTACCTTAGTGTCTCTGTTTATAAAACTTCAATAAGCTTTTTTAAATTTTTATTGCAGTCTCTCTCTTTAATGTGGTTATCTCATTAGGAAAAAAAACAAGCCACCTTTGATTTTTGTGTTTGGCCTGCTAGCGTTTTCAGATTGTAGGTTAGTAGAAGTAGTGGCTTTTAATCTGTGGTGCGTACGTGCTTGGAGCGTGTAAATTACTTCTACAAGATCTCTGGAAGTCTGCTAATAAAAGTGAGCTTGTCAGTAGGCATAGATATGTTATACAGTTAGGTGTTTGGAAATTTTGAAAGTCAATTCATAGACCTCCCCAAGATTTTGGTCTATAGTGACTTAATACCATCCTCAGTTCCACAGATTTGAGTGGGCAGGAGCAGGGTCTGACATCTGTTTAAATGGGCTCTTTGTGGTCGGCTTCCATGAGTTGTGCCTCACCTGCTCTCCAGTAGAAGGCTCCTGGTTGTTGGGCTTTGTACGTTATCCAGCTGCCCGATAGCCAGCCTCTCATAGGTGGCCTTCTGATTCATTCACAACGTCCCACACGTTTCCTCCTTTAGTTTAGCTTTCCAGACATTTCCAGGTAATTCAGTTGCCAAATGTCAGTTGAATCTTAAGAGAAATTCATCACCTGTCATATTTTACTGAGGCTTTTGCTTTCAGTTAGATAGATGTCACTTAGTCTGGCAAACAGCGTGATTTTTGCCTCCATATGTTTAAATGGACATGTCCCTTGGCTACATTTAAATTAGTTATTAGTCAAATAATCAAATGTGCTTAAGCTCATGAATGAAGCTCCTACCTTGCCAATTTTTGACATTATTTACATCTGGGTGTCCCAGTTGTCTGGTGTGTTGTATGTGAATTGAATCATCTCTTGTAGTCTTTGGCTTTCTAACACACTGCAAAAGTAGGAGATGCAGTGTTTCTGTTAAACTAGTTTTTCATAAGTATTTATTAACCATCTTTTGTGTGTGTTTTTTTTTTTTTTTTTTTAATGATAACCAATGTTTTCATCTTCTGCTGTGTGACCAGTAAGCTGTGTCTTGGACACAGCACCTAGAAGAACAAAGCCATGAACAAAATCTTAACTTTTAAAACGATGTTGTTAAATTAACCTTATTCTCCATCTATGCTTACTCTTAAGAAGTTAATGCTATGTGGAAGAAGTGGGAGAGTGTATTCTACTTCGACACTAATAGTATGGCTAAACCATTCCCTTAGCTCTGTGTTTATTTTAACATTGATGTCTGTATGTTGATATAAAGCCTTGATGATGTTAATTATTTTTATTGGCACATCATAAATCTGTTAGGTATTCCAAAGTGATCACAAGTGCTTTCTTAGATTCTAGGGAGTTGATAATGAGTGATTTTTGGCTTTTGATGATCTCTGCAATGATTACATAGGATAAAAATCTGGTCAGCACATGATACTTCAACTTGAAATCCAACCTGCTGTTCCATTAAAATGACATCTCTCTACAGTGCTTAATATGATGATGCAAAGACTGTGTTTCACTGAAGGAGAATGTTTTGCCAATTGTTAAGTGACTTGCTCGGGATGCTTTCTTTGTTGTAAGCGCAATGTCATTTTTCATTAATCTGGAAGCTGTTCCTGGTTCCATGTCTGTTGAAAAGTTTGGCAATTTTTATTGATGTCTCCTAAGCCTTCAAAATTTCCATGCTGAGTTTTTGGTTTTTAAATTTTCCTGGATTTTAACTTCCATTGCAGCTTTGGGAGGGCTGGGGTTGTGTGTTTTTTCTTAGGTTTTAGTTTTTTTGCAGTGGGAAATGCTTCATTTTAAATTCTATGTATGTATTTCTACATTCAGAGTTCTTTGTACCCATTTTATTTATGCATTTAGCACCTTCTTTTCATTGTTGGTCCAGTTGTTATATTTGGAATGTGCTTTCTCCCATAGTAAATGGGGTAGGGGAAAACAAAACTGGGCCCACCTTGAAAAGGAGTACTTATTTTACCTTGTAGGTATTAGAGTTGCATGTATTAAATGTCTAGTTCATACTTGTCTATACTTTATGGCTATTCGCTAAACCTGAATTTTAGCACTGCAAAGCATTCTAAGGTAAATTTGATTTTTTCCTTTGCCGAAACAAGTGTCTGGGACACCACTTCTGTGATTTATAAATGGGATCTGAAATGTTTTAGGTTTGAGTTTCTGAGGAATTAAGACTAGCAGCTGAATAAATGATGGCTGGCTAAAGGGTATTGTCACTCTGTGGTGAGGGGAATTGTAACAGCTCAATAAGAGTAAGTTCTTGTAGCAATGATCTTCAGTTCATTTATGTTTAACTAATTAATAAAAGACAAGGAGAAAAATCATATTTACAGAGAAGATTGTGGCAGAACTTCTCTTTTGTATTCTTTATCCTAAAGCGCAAATTCAGATTTTGAGGGGAAGGAGGGCTTTTCTAAGAATCCCTGAGCCAAATGAGGGAAGAATTTAAGAAGGAAAAGAATAACTCTGTGGCCAGTAGCAAAGTTAAAAGAAAAATTGTAAAAATATCTGAAACAGATGCATGTTCTATCTAGCTGATATACACAAATTTCAATATGAATTTATGCTTACGTAACACTGAGTGGTTGCGTGAGACACCACTGCAGTCAGATACTGCAGTCTCCATAGTGTAATCTTCCCCCCCCGCCCCCCCCTCCTTTTTTTGGTTGATGTAGGTCATCAGGTGATAAAAGAAATTTTTTGTGACAAGTGCCTAGCTAACTGTAACCCTCTTCCATAACAAACAAAATTGCTAACCTTTTTCCTTTTATTCAAGAGTGAGCGACAGTTCAAAAAGTTGTGAAATGATCTATTCAAAGAGCAGGGTATGATTAGGAAGCTTCAGAATATGTCTCAAGTCTACTATAAAAAAAAAAAAGGTGTTTTTAACATGTGTTTGTTGACCCTCATTTTGAAAAAAACAGTACCCAAAAATACATTTTTCCATGTGATTTCAGAGCATCAGTGTAAGACGGTCCCTTTTGGGATTAGAAGTGAACCTGACAGCATTTTTCCAGAATTGCGTCATATGTTTCACTCACACTTTCACATCCTGCATTAAACCACATGCATGCACATCAACAAGACAAGATTGTAAAAGGAGTGTAACTGGGGAACTGTTTTCATGATATTTGATAGGAGTAATTGCGGCCACTGCTGTTTCAAAGCAACTGCGGTTATACTATACTGTGTCAACAAAAGTCACTTTTACCATATGGAAACCTAATTACTTCAGAATGATCTGTTAGAAAGCACTTTTGAGATAGGCCATTTGTACAAATCAGTAAAAAATATTTGTGCATGAAACCTTTCTTAAATTAGAGCTTTCATGTGTTACAGGTTGAACATTACAGTGATGGTTTTGGAAATATTAAAGAAGTAGACTTCTATTTAAAAGGCGGTGGGGAAATTTATTGGGTGATGAGAAAATAGGAGTGTATCCCTATGATTTCTGTGATAAACCCGATCGTGCTGGTGTTGAATGGAGAGGAGGGTTTTTTGCCATTCTCTTCAGCAATTCCCTAATATTGTGGGAAATGGGATGAAATACAGAATGCTACATTTTGGTGAGATGACGTGGTGCCAGGGATACAGATCTCTGTAGTATTTGTTCTGTAAAATGACTTAAAGCTTCTTCATGTCTTCCAATAACGTCGGTTTTTTCCCTTCTGTAATCCAGGACATGCCTTGTTTTTACATTTGGATGTTTGTCACTTCTGAGTTGTTTAGGGTACCTCTTAATCAGACAATTCTTTGTCGCTATGAAACTAGAGACTGTCACAAGTTTGATTAGTTAAGTGTGATAGTTACCTAGACTCTCCTTATGTGCTGTTAGTAGCTGTTACTACAAAAACGTACTTCTAAAAGGCACCGTAATCCTTACAGTTGTAAAAGCCATGTCGCGAGCTCCACGAACGTTTAAGTGTCACAGCGAAGCTAGGTTGACTGATGTGTTTAAAGGTCTGTCTTAGTCGTCAAGGTATAGAAGCCTTTACGTACGTAAGTTTTAGGTGGTTTATTTGCCGACTCGAGCTGCATAGGTCTCTGACACATAAACCGTCCGGTCTGAATCGCTTTCCTTGAAAGCGTTTCTGTATTTGGGCCGTATGATCTACCTAAATCAGAAGACCTAAAATATTTAGTGCCAGGTTTAGTCGCCTGTTGTCAGCCCTGGGGAGCAGCAGCGACGCCGGGGAGGACCAGCGTTGTGCGTGCTCCCGCCGGGCGCCGCGATGCCTTCCCAACAGCCCCTCGTAAGAAGGGCGGTGTGCGTTGTCCTGGCCGTCTCCTCGCTTCTAGCGGCTTGCGTACTGCCGCGGGCACCTGCGCCGAGGAGCAGCTCCTGCTCGCCCGGGCCGGTGCTACAGCTTGCCCAGGGCCGGGTGGAGCAGGTCGGTTGTGCCCACGCTGGGCCCAGGGCCCCTCTGATTGCCAGCGAGCAGCCGCCAGCCGTATAGCACAGTATTTCTCTCCTAGTTCAAATTTCCTGAAGTAATAGGAGGGTTTTACCACCGCTTTCCAGAACAGCGTTTGATGCCCTTAGAATGACATGGAAGAACGTAGGCCGGTTATTGGGGAGTGTGGTAGGACAAAGTGGCGTAAGGGCACGGAACTGGCTGGGCTGGAGTTGGAGAACTGGGTGGGAAGAAACAAACCTGGTATGATTTCCTGTGTAATTTCACCTGTTTGGTGGTGTGGTGTGGTTTTTTTAAAATTTATTCTGGGTTTAGTGGATAGCTGCCTTCCTTACTTTCTTCCTCCTTCCCCTCCCTTGTTCCAGGATGGTCCAGGAGGTGATGCGGTATCTGTGACACAAGGTTTACTTGGATTTTTCTTTAAAATATCATGTAAAACTGGTCAGTGTTTTCTGCTACTACAATATAGACAACTATTAATATCTCCTTGTAAATACTTTGAAACATAAGCATAATTTTTACAAAACAAGGAAATGCAAAAAAGTGCATTTGGAATTAGAATTGTGGGGGAATGAGAGCTAGACAGTGATCTGAGGAACAGGTCTAAACGTTTATAAGGCATGTGTTTATGTCTAAGACAATTTATAAACTGCCATTGACATATTGATAAAATAAGTAGAATGGTGTTTATCCCTGTAGCCATTTTATTTGCAGTTTATTTGATTTATCAGGTATATAGAGGTGTGTATGCATATATATTTTTGCAATTACATTGCTGCTATCATATCTTTTATATAAAATCATATATCAACTCTTTCTAAGCTGTCTTCAAATAGTATTAGTGGCATTAGTATGCTGCCAGCCGCTGTTGTAAGGGGAAGCCTACTCCAGTGTCTTTTTTTTTCCTCCCCTCCTCACATTTCCACCATTAATTCCTCCACGATTTGGAGATTTCTAAAGTTATACACTAAGCATGTTTCATTCTCTCTTCATTTTGCCATGGACAATGGCTGTTTTTCATTAGAGGAACAGAAATCTTAAATGACAACTAAATGCTAAAGGATGTTTTTTGTGTGTGTTTCGGTAAATGTACCAATACAAGCAAAAAGGTTGCTGTGGTAATTACTCTGGTTCGGATATTGAGACGCTATATCAGTAGCATCTCCCCTGATATCAA
>NW_010564389.1:1471-14576 GCF_000687285.1 Phaethon lepturus | reverse complement strand
CCGCTCTGGTACAATGAGAGCCTGGCTGTGTGTTAGGCCTTGATGTTGTAGCTACTAGACTAAATTGCTGTGTTGTGAGTAGGGGCCTTTTGTGCGGTGTTAAATGGGAGACAGTGCGTTTCTGAAGCGTTCACGGTCTTTAGTCCTCAAGACCTGTTGCTTTACTCTATGATTCCCACCTAACAGAGATCTGAAACTAATTAATTTTGCAAAAGTTCAGTCCTAGCTTAAAGTCTGTCTTTATAAATGTTTTCTTTTTTTTTTTTTTTAATTCGGTGAACTGGACCAAATGCTAAATCCCCAAATTGTAGTTGCTAATATTGCTAAAAAGTTGATAATAGCAATTCAGGTCTCAACTTCACATTGCCTAGTCAGTCATGATGCTTTTGAAAAGACTTTGTGGTTGACAGCTTTGTGCCATTAAATTCACTTCTCATTCTTCTTTGGTTGGAATTCTTTAATGGACAAGGAAGTATGTTGGTCATCCATCTATGCAAAACTTGGTTATTGATTTCGACGTACTTAAGTACTGTGCTTGCAGGTATTGTTTATCTAAGTAGAGAACTTCTATTTTTCAGAGCTTACCGGTACGGAAGATTCCATGCAAAGCCAATGCTCCTTCAGGGTCTTTTTTTGCACGGGACAACACAGCAAATTTCTTATCCTGGTGCAGAGATGTAGGCGTGGATGATACCTGCCTATTTGAGTCGGAAGGTTTGGGTACGTATTTGTTTATATAGCAGTTGATAATTTTAAGTAACTTTTTGTGTTTTGCTTTGAAAGACAGAATGGCTCTCTTCATAGATCCTGACTCCAAATCTGACCCTTGTCTGGTGGTTTTAATTCTGTCCCTTATCTGAGCAAATAAAGTACACATCACTGAAATGAATTTTAAGTTAACTTTAAGAGGGGCTTAAATGAGAGAGAAATCTTGCTATGATCTCTTGCCCACAGATGATTTTTTTTCTACCCTACACACTTTTTTTGAAAGTCGTGGAATGCTATTCCTTAGCTTGATGTATACAAGTGCTTTTCTGTGTCAGGAGAGTAGGATACAAGCGCGTGCTCAGTTTTGGCTGCAGATTTTTATTTGTGCAGATTCAATGGGTTGCTCAGGAGGCAAGAAAATGTGAAATTTTTGTCTGTGTCCTATACTGACTTTTTTCCCAGCGGATTCACTAATGCTTCAGGGTGTTCCGTCAAAAGAATTGGACTGCATAGGAAATCACTGTTCTAATAGCACATGTTCTTCATTATTTTAACTCTTCTCCCTTCAAAAGAAAAATTCCGAATCTTACCTCGAGAGCTTGTCTCAGCCAAATATCATGAAATGAAGAGAAACAAATGTTTGTTATCTGAACTCAGGTAAAAGTGTAAAGCAGTTGTGATGATAGACAACTCAGTTTCTGTGGAAGGCAAATGAACACACTGTACTGAATGAAGAGGCTTCTTTGTTCTGTTGCTCAAAAGGTCTTTGACTGTCCAGTTGATGTTCTTACCTGCGTTGCAACTGATCTGTTCCCTTCCTTTGTATTACAGTCTTGCTCTTCTAGGTCAACTGTTTCTGAAGCAATTTTTTCATGTATGTTCTTTTATCCTGTGAGGTTTTTTAATTAAATTAAATTCTTTCATATCCCCAGAAGAAAATGTTTTTGGCAGAGAAGAAATCACTATCACAAAGGTGACAAATAATGAGGATACATGTATTGTCTCTGTTTTGTTAATTAAATCCTCAACATTAAATTTTTATTGGACGTGGTAAATCATGTGGATTAATAATTGTATTTCCAAAGATTTGAAATTATGGAGGAGTTGGACATTGCCTAGGACAAAGAAACTTGCAGACATGAGAAAGAGGGAGACACAGACCTCCAGTGTCTGAGAAAAGCAGAACAACCTGTGGGTAAACCAACATTTAATTTAGACTTTGTACTGCTGTGGTAAACTCATCAGTTTACCGTTGTTCCAATAATAGGTTAACCATGTAATTGAGAGCATGTTTATAAGGAATTTTCTTGTGCATTGTTAAAAAAAGAGATCTTGTTTAGAGATGGAATTGGGTATAACCGAAGTACCGACATTCCCTGGGTAAGTTAATTTTTACGCATACGCAGTACTTTGCCTGCCACAATATAACACTGCGTGCAAACGCACCTGCAAAGCTGATGTTCAGGATGACTTCCTCTCTTGGAAAAGTGAGGTGAAATATGGCCAGATACACAGTGCACAAGCCAGGTATGGCTGTATTAGGTTTGATTAATGACTGATTTTTCTTCACTGATTGAAAACTAGGTGCTGTTGTTCTTCTCTGAGTGTTACTGTTTATAGAATGCACATGCTGAAAAGACTCATGGGTCTGGAAATAGGATTAGGACTTGATAATACTTTACCTTATTTTTCTGGACTTGAGAGGGGAGTAGCAACCATGCCATTGCTAAAAAGGATAAAAATCGAAGCTACTATTCTCCCTCAGTTTGAACTAGAACTCTCGAAAAGTTTTTATTTCATTTGAGGTTTTTCTAATGCATTAGAAATAACGATGAATCATAACAGCTGCCAGTCTAAAGCTTTTATGTTCTCTCTCCCATAAATCACTTCTCCACTGCATAGGAAATAAAAATTCAGCAACGGTAAGTATTATCAACAGTTCCAGTCCAAGTGGTGAGAAGCGTGTGTGCACGTCATCTAAGTGTTTGCACTGCCTCATGGAAGTCTGCTGTATTTTTTATAATGAATAATTGTTACGAAATTATGGTTATGGAGGTAACTGGGGTTTATGTTTTCTTGTAGTTTTTTCCCCATGGCTAATAAACTGTATTGATAATGTAAATTGCTAGTGATAAAGCAACTGTTTTCCCTCTATACTGAGGAACCTTACTGTGTTAATGTTCTTAATTGATTTGATTTTTATCCTCCTTTTTTACTGTATTCTGTCTGCTTTATTGTATGTAAATACTGTATTGTTTAATAAGACGCACATAGTGATATTTTCTTCGTGCCTGTAGCACGAAGTGCCTGTAGCACTGTAGCACATAAAACATTCCTGAGACTTTTTTCTGGTAAATTTCTATTGTAACATTATAAGAGTAATTTTTAAGATACATTGCACTGAAATATTTGAACGATGGATTTATGACACTACTTAATTTAAAAAAGGAAAAAGACCAAAGCCTACTCAGAGATCAGCAAAATTAGATATATACTAGCTAGGAAATTACTATTTGCTATTATTTCTAATTACTTAAAGATATGTTCTGATCCTGATGAGTTCTGAAGTCTTTGAAGTCATGCAAGTATTTTAGCCCTCAGATTGAAGTCATGTGAAGGTGTTGGTCACTGGAACAGAACTGTGTCAAACAGACACTATTGCAGATAGGTGCTGTCCATGCCCGAGGAGCCTGCAGACGAGTGATGTTAATGGGAACCTTGAGTGTTCCTAGAAGCTTGGTTCTGCAAAGTGTTAACATTCTAGTGCTGTTCCAGACAAGCGGGTGAGTAGACCTGGTCATGTCACTTTGTGTCCTAGTTCATCACTTGTCAAATAATTCAATTACTTGAAGTTAAACAAGTGTTCAGTTGCTTTGTTGGACTTGGGCTGTCCAGCTGAGGTAAATAAGGAAACGGGATCAAAGTCTGTCTTCAAAATAAGTAGGAGGAAAAAAGGGGTATTTGTTATACTGGTAGATCTGATTATGCCTTCCAATCCATGGAGTTGCTTTAAAGATCCTGGAAAGAGATCAGTACAGAGCTCAAAAGTTTGAAAACAATGCACTTGTACTACTAACTTGTACTTAGTAGTCTATAATATGATGTATTTTGTCTTGCTGAATGTTATGATGCTTTATCATAGTTGAAAATACAAACAAATTGGAAATACAGTAAACATTTATAATACAGCCAGAGCTGACTGGCAGCAATCTATACTTATTTTGCCTTTAACTTATGTTAATGCAGAGAGATGGCAGGAAAGTCTCGGCGTTAATGCCTCTGCGAAGAGAGAGTGGATGCTGTGCCTGTTGTGTGAGCTGCAGGAAAAACATGACCATCTGTAACGTATCCAGCAATGCACGATGTAGGGGTAATCTTGAATGCTGCAAGATAGAAGGAGGCTCTGCTTGCTCCCTGCACTTGTTAACAAATTTGGCATGCTTTTCTTAGTTGTTATTTTTATAGTTAATGTATTTAAAGAAGAAGGAATTAGCTTTGATGGCAAAAACTATGATCTGAAGTCCAAACTTTCATCTGGGCAAATCTTGAGACATACTGTATCTGAATGGGTTCCTTGACGTGTCAGAGGTCAAAATTTGTCCCATATCTAGGACTTGGAACATAACGCACTAACTCCTTTCAGTCTAGACAAGTAATACTGTCTGTGACTCCTCTGTTCCCATGATGTGTATATTTTCTGCGTTCCCCTTTGTAGGTTTTAGGGCAGCAAATTCACACATCTATGGTAATTCAATTCATGGAGGCTTTCTTGATGGAGATACTTGTCATTATGGTGTTCGAGCCTGAAGAGTGTAATACTCGAAGAAAACTCTTCTTGGCCAAATACATAAAGTCTTACTATTCTCGCTGATTGCTGTAATTAAGTGAACTTAAAGCATAAGTTATGAAGCCTTTGTTGGTAATGTAGTGTTGTTGAATGATTATAGGGTTTGGAACCAGTGAATATGCTGCATCTCTTCTATGATAAAGACTCTACCAGGCAAGAAAAGAGTTTGCTACAAAGTGTGCCAGCATGCTAATGTGTGTCGTTTGTTTTGGGAGTTGTTGGATGATATTGTTGTATTAATGTTTTGTGCTTGTATATTCTGTAACTGTGCGTGTGTACATACAATATACGACATAAACTTCTTTTGATGCAACTTATTGATTATAGAGTGTAATGGACCGGTTTCGTATACACAGGCATCCATCTAGTGTTCTAGTGGAAATAACAGACTTAAACAGGGACACCTCTGATCTCTATTCTAATGTGGGCTTTTAAAATGTTTTTTAAAAACACTCATATGTTGATTGCTTAAAAATATTTTATGCATAGGGCAAATTATTTTTTTAAACAAATACTTTTGTTTATTTAATTCCATGTTACAAGATGGAAGTACACTTTTGAACCAGTCTTTCACAGTGATGCGTTTATGGCTTGTAATAGCATGTTAAATTTTGCATGTAGTTGCATCAGAATAAGGCTTTGTCCCATCTTTCACCACATTTTACTAACCAACTCTTACTACTGTTGAATATATCTTGTTTTGAGGACTATAGAAGCATCCTGGAAACTGTCTTGTTATCATTGGATTAGCATCTTTAATAATTTACTGGAATCCATTAATTTGTGTTTAGATGATACCTATATTAATTCTAGATTAATTCATAGATCTACTGTGTTTGAAACATTAATTGTTTGGAGACTTCCGTAAGTGACAGTGCTGAAATGGGGAGTAGGGGGGACACAACTCCTTGATTGAAGTATGTCCTCTTTGATGCAGGAGCAAGGATATGTTTGGAGTAAGCTAAACGGAGTAAGTGTTGTCAAAGCAACGCTTATAAAAAAAAAAAGACTACTGTAGGATTGGAAGAAGTAGTATTAAAGGAGAAAGTGAAAGATAAGAGGAAGAAGAATCGAAGGAGCAACCTTTTGAAAAACCTTCCCTTAAACGTGTGTGCGTTCTGATGGCAGTTGGAAGGCTATGATGAAAAGTCCTAAACCCCTTTGAAAAATCTCTTCTAAGTGAGACAGCAAATGCTTTAGAAGCAGAAAAATCATACTTACTTTTTTGATTCAGCTATGCCTGAGATCTAAAAAAAATTAAAACAAAAAAAAAAAAAAAAGAAAAAGTTTGGAAGAAAAAGTGACTCCACTAATAATGGTTTATAAAAATGTTAGGAGCCAAGGTTTGAAAGTTGGCAGGGAGGTGCAAGAAGTTTGTTCCTGTATTGTGATTGGGAATTCTGCTAATTTAAAAAAAAAAAAAAAAAAAAAACAAAAACAAAAAAGACAACACCCCCCCCTCACATTTCCTATGGCGAACACTCTCCAGCCGGCAGGCGCGTGCTCTCAACGTGCAGGGCACGTTCTGTCTCCCCACAGCCCGAGGGCTGATCAGCGCTGAAAGCAGCGGCTGTTCCTCCTCCCTTCTCTCTACTTCTCCTGGTAGCATCCAGGTGCTCGGGAAGGGAGCAGTGAGGGATGCAGAAATGTGTTGAACATTAGGTAGGAGAGGAATGAAGTGCAAGGAAGGAGAACAAGGGGTGCGTGATCAGGAGAGGAGGACCTGTATGTAAAAGGAGCAAGGGACAGCAACAAGACAGTAGTGTGGAGGAAGAAGTTCTAGCCAGAGAGGAGCAGGAATAAAGCTTGCTAGGAGCTGAAAGAGTTAAAGAGTGGCTGGAAGTAGCTTGAAAAGATGCAGGCGGTGAGGACAGCAGATAAGTAGGATTTGAAATGAATGAGATGGAAAGCAAAAGGGCTTGCCAGGCCACCTAAAATAAGCTGGACTTGGGTGCACCATTTCTAAGTCTTCACATTGCTTTCTTCTCATCAGATATCATCAGCGACATTCTCTGGCAAGGAGGATGTTTCCATTAATCTTCTGCAGTAGACCTGTGTAGCGTATGTGTCTTCTACATTTACAAATTGCTACTTGCTTATAGTCCCCTACTCGGATGATTTACCTTGCTAATGACTGCTAGGGGAGGGCTGGCTAATGATTCTCAAGGGGTATTGTGTTCTTCCATATATGAAAGTGTGAAAAATTACAGGAAATTGCATACAAAAATGGTATTCGTGCTGCAAGGTGAAGTACTTGGGCTATAATTAAGGCTGGCTGTACTATATTAATTAAACTATTTGTTATGATATACCTATCAATTTTGCATGTGGTCATGGGCTATTTTTTGTCTGAAAGAGCTGTGTTCTCTTTAGGATGGACCTTGCTCTGCCAACATGTTGGTCTGATATGGTTCGGTTCATGAGGTGAAAGTAACCCTTAGTGGTATGTTATTTTCTCCTTGCATGCCTTATTTCTTGTAAAAATCTGAAGATGTTTGGAAAATGATGCAAGATGCTGAAGTACTTCGATGTTGCCACTGAATGGCATCAGAAGCAGCGACTATGGCTCTATGGCATAGCTCCCGTGTGCAGCGGGAGGATCCATATCAGACTTTGTAATGGCTCGCTAGTTGTGTTGGCTTTGCTTTCATACAAAATGTACCATTAGGAAACTCAACAGTACCCTGGAGGTCAGAGAGTAAGTAAGCACCTAGATAAGTGTGCTTTTTTTGTATCTTTTGCCTATACCTTAAATCCACCTATAAGGTGGGGATAATAATACTGCTTACCTCATTGAAGTGTTAGAGAACCCTTAATTTTTGCTTTTTCTTTGAATTTTTCACAGCATACAGTAGCACTGTTACGGAAATGAATAGCACTGTGGTGAGCATAGATTTCAAATGATGTACGGTGAATTGTGTATGTGGCCATAGGTAGAATGAAGACGGCTTCTAAGTATAATTTTTCGGCTTCCAGTACTTACTGTGTCTAATTGCATAAAAATTGCTACAATGACAGAAAATGTGTTGCTTAGCAAATGTCTGTTTGCCATGAAATATATCTGGGATTAAGTGACTGGTCAGGTCAAAAAGTTGAGGTGGTGCCTATTGCTGAAATGCACCGATTAATGTAGGTTATAGTAAATAATTCAGAAAGTGGTAGATGTAACTCCCCCAGGATACAACAGAATACCATGGGTACAGATGTTACATTTCAGCCTGAGCTTGTAACCAGTCGCTCCAGAATGAATTGCCTGTAGTCCTCAAATGGTATTAGTTATTATCATATAGTTATTAAGTTATATAGTTATTGCCATATACCATTTATAAACATGTACAATTACATGTTGATAAAACTGTGTACATATATGTGGTGTAGTTAGCCATGAACTGCAGTACAGTCAGAATTTAAATGCAAATTTAAATTACAGTACAGCGAGATATTAAATGTCTATTATGAGGACTTCTGCAGATATTTTTTTTTTAGTGGCATACTTATTTTAAACAATGAAAGAAGGGATTTTGATGCTGTGTAGTGCCTCTGCAATAGTTTTTGCCATCTCTTGATGTCTTGAAGTGTTTTGAGAATATAGATTAACTCAACTCCTAAACATCAGACTGAAAAAAGGAAGTGTAAGAGATGTTTCTCTTTCTGTTCTCTAAAAGTAGGTTTTTTTCAAAAGGCTTAGGAGGCAGACTTTTGAAAGTGACTGTAAATATCAAGTTATTTTAGTTATTGTGGAATAGCACCAGACAAAAAGTATCTCAAAGTAAGTACTCAGAAATCAAGGCACTCAAAAGTGTTCCTTGTTCCAAAAGGCAGTGGTCTTAATTTGCTTGCTCAAGGTTATACTGAATGTTTGGGACCAAGATAGGTGTGGAAATGCAGCCTGTGTCTCTGTGGCTTTTGCTGTAAGGCCTGACAAGTCTCTTGCGAGATGGTGGCCCATTAAACAGTTGTGCTTTTGGGGGAAGGAAAAAAAAAAAAAAGAATTTTTGTTTGAGAATCTAAATTATTTCCAGTGGGTATTACAATGTACAAAATAACATTTGCCTCTGAAATTCCCAAATACGTATGCTGGTATAGTCCTCAGGAATGCTAACTTGTTCTTGTTAAAGGCGCTGTGTCATTGTCATTTTATCAGACGAGCAGATGTTTGTTGTTGTGGCTGGTTATTGCCTGCACAGCTCTTCATCCTCGAACAGTGATTTCACTGTGTCATGTTGTTTGTGAAATGCATGACATGTCTCTAGATTATGTTGAGTCAGATTTGCTAAAGGTCTTGGCTTTTATTTGGGTAGAAGAGCTTTCAGCGTTGACAGAAAAACATTTTACCTTTCTTAATCAAATCCTCTTCCAACTCTACTTGTGGGTCCTTGTGCGTATAAAGTTACTTGAGCATCTGTTTTCCTCCGCCCTTCCATAAGTTATTCAGATGTGTATATGTGTCAATCGCAATTAAGAAATACTGAACTCCCTTTGTCTATTCCAAAACTGGTTTATTTCATTTATATTTTGGGGGATGCCTTATTTCTTAAAACCAAGTTTTATTTTGGGGCGGTCCCAACAGGTGTAGAACCAAAGCAACACAATACATTTGTAGTCATGAATGTAACCCTTCAAAAATACTGATTACTAGTAAAGGTAAATGTTTTAGCAAATTACTGTGGTGCGGCAAGGAAGAATATTGAGAATAGCTCAATGTCCAAGTCTGCATCTTTTATATTCTTAAGAACAGATGGCTGAAGGATAAAAATACTTTTCCTAGTGCAGTGCCGTTTTAGATTTCATGCTCTGCAATTTCACTTAGGGAAATATGTTTGGATGAGATTAGAGGGGTGGAATATACACATCTCCAAATGCTACATATATACTGGTAAAAGATATTGGCACGAGCGTTCAACTCGCACAATTTACGTACACTTATCCAAATCAGTAGAGATGGAAGTTGAAGTTGCAGAAGCTGAAGATCTTCTCCAGAGCGTTTGTTATTTAGAGACGTTTAAGTCTGTGCATTCCCATTCTGGGTCTCATACATACAATGTAGGACGAAGTAAAGACTTTCAGAGCTTTAAATAGGCCTTGAAATATCTTTTTCAGGTATGGTATTTTTTTTTCATGCATTTGAGTTAGGTGAGTCTTCAGACAACCAAAACGTTTATATAGCAGATGCCTTGACTTTAACTCATTAAAAACAAATACATTTTGTGGCTGGTTTTTTTTTCTGATTTACACAAATATTCACCCAATGATTTTTTGCTGTCACTTCAATATGAAGTATAAGGTACAAATCTTTCAGTTACTGTGAAAATTTCTAAAACCTGGATTTTATTCATGATGTGAGGATTTTACTGCAATAGGTATTTCTATATGTACTTATAATTCCTTTTTTGGTTTTTTTTCCTTCTTTTTTCCGTTCTTCTTTTTGGACTATTGTGGGGTTGATTATGCAAACAGCCACAGGCCTTTCCTCACTTACTGATTTTTGGATTTTGCATATATATTTTGCCGGACTTCTCTACAGAACATTACCTATCTGAGTTGGGGGGTGGTTGTGTGGGGGAAGAATTATCTTGGACTATGGTGGTATTTCTTCATGAAAAGTTCATGCTGTGTTACAGCTGCTTCTGGAGCTTAAAAACCAAAGGTCTTGTGTGCAATCCAGGCATGAAAACTTGCATATATGTGTGTATATATACAGAATAAAAGTTTTTTGTTTGGTTGGTTTCTTTCTATGATGAGCTGAATTCCTAAAGTATTCTAGTTTCATATTTGCTTTGGGAGTAGTTTATAATGAGATATATCTTTTCTAATGCAATTTTGTTATTTTTGTGATTTGAACAGGCTAAGAAAAATAGTGATGCAAAGGATAGGAATTTTCTTTATAGAAAGAAAAGTATCACTTTAATTTATTTTTGCCTTTCTACTAATCTTAGTGTTCTGCCAGAGCTCTTGATTATTTTTAAATAGTTATGAACTGCTTGCAAGTTACCAAATAGTCCAAATAATTACTTGGTGATTTAGATTTAGAATGGTATTTTCGAAGGATAACTAAATGGCAACTTCCTAAAATCGTCTGCACTTTGAGAACCACTCCTCAATCCCCTCATTTTTTATTCCAGTAAAAAGCCGCTGCAAGCCAAAGAAAACCAAGTTTTATCTGAATCAAGAGTTACAGATGCTGATGATTAGGTTCCATTCATCACAGAGATCTTTAAAATAGTTTTTATTTATAAATGTTTTCTGTCTTCATTTTGCTTTTCCAGTTCTCCATAAGCAGCCAAGAGAAGTGTGCCTTTGTTTGTTGGAACTTGGAAGGATTGCAGCAAGGTAGGTGAAAGTATTTGAAGAATGAAGAAATATTTACATTCTTGACAGAATTGGCTATTGAAAGACTTACTAAACCAGCACGTCTCAGGCTTTCATGCTCATTACATTCAAGGAGAACGCTTGTCTTGATGTCACTCAAGAATATCTTGTGGGCAGTTGTTAACAAGTATAATGACATCTCTGTACCATCACCTCAATGAGGGTATTTGTTGGCTATCCTCATATTAGGAGGGGAAAGAGTTGAGAATTTTTTCTGAATAGCACTTTGAGCTCTTTCTCCTTCTAACAGTCAGATGTCTCTATAAACAGCTGAGATTTCATTAACTTCACTGATAATAAATTGATCTTCACATGACCTAAATCTGACCTAAGCAACACTTGACTCATTTATTTAAATAAACTTTGCTCTGATTTTCACCAACAGAACTCATACGAGAATTGAGTTAACAGTCTGTGTTCTGTCTTGTCAGATGATTCTAGCCAGACTGGACCTTCAGTACATTGTAGCATTATCTTTGATGTCAAGACAACAGTGACTTTTGCTAGACAATCAAAGTGACAGTAATTAGAATGTGATTTTTTTTTTCCCTTTTTGCAAATGCAGATTTAACCAACATAGCACAATAGATTTGCCACAAAATATGTGAACAGCAGTGCTGCTGCCCAGTCTTGCATATTAATTGCAGTTGCATTCTTCCAGGTGTATCAGATTGGACTGCCTTGCTATTAAAATAATTTCATTAATTTCATAAGAGTTCCTTGTGGTTACAATCAATGTGAAGGAAACCCTGTTTATTCCTAGCTTAAGAACTAGTATTTTCATGTTATAGTTTCATTATGGGTCATATTTTGTGAATGCAATTCACTTGGGAAGTTGCTTAACTAGAAATTTGTCTCTTGGTCAAGTTTCAGAAAAGCCCTCGCTCTCACTGGAAGCTTGCATAGGAATAGCGTTGGCCAGAAAAGGAGTTGATTTGCAGGAATTTTCTTTCTAAAACTTGGATTTAGTCCAACATGGGGGGAAAAAAAATTAATTTAACTTTCCATGAATAAGAGAGTATCCTGATCTGAAGAAAGTATCCTGATCTGTAGGTGCTGAATGAAATAGATTTTTCATGAATCTTATTTTACTTGAGCAAACAAACGTGCCTTCAAGATCCCCAGCTTGGAGACAGACCTTTCAGCATCCCAAGACCCTGTACGCAGGGTGTAGCTGTCAGGGATGTCTGCCCCAGGTTTACTTGATAGTATCCAGCTTCTCCAGGGAATGCAGGTCAGTGGTTAGGCAGTGTTGGATTCTGCTGAAGTTGGTTGAGTTAAATTAATCTAATTTTGCAATAAGATTTGATTTCTCAACAGATCTACACGGGAATTATTTGTCATTTGTTTTAAGGTTCCATGTCTCCCATATTCTCTGTTTGAGGCATGAAAACAAAAACTGAACCAATAAATGAACCATGTTTTCATTTATTAATGCATTTCTATCCCTTTGTCTTTAAAATATTTTATATATTTTATATATTTTAATTTTTATTTATAATACATGTATCCTACCACATATCATTAATGTTTTTTATTTATTATATTTATGTTACTGTATTTTATTTTTGTTTGTAGCTTAGGGGTCAAATAACGTATGTCTGTCTACTTGTTCCTGCTCTAATATCTCTTTGAAAACAAACCAACCCCATTTATAATCTTGGAAGTTTCCAGGGTGTATAAACCTGTCGAAGGGGAGCATCAGACTGATGTAATTGAAACGCAAATACGGGACGCCACATTTGCCCGAGCGGTGGTAAACTAGAACTATATGGAAAAGGAGAATAGGTACCTCCACTAAACATAGGAAGGAGCACATTAGACGGACGTCGTGCTGCTTTAAACAGGAGAGAAGTCAGATGTATGCTTGCTCTGTCAAGCAAGCTGGATCTGTTGACGGTCTTAGGGGTCTGCTTTCCAGAACAGGAGCTGCAGAGATCTTTGACAAAGTGCCTCAGTATGTTTTTAAAGATTGACGAGAGTTAGAGACACGGCGTAACTTCTTACTTTTCCTTTTCTCTTTTAGAAGTAGATATGTTCAAAGTGGCTTATCATTGCTAGGAGCCAGCTGTTGGCACACTTTGCCCAGCTAGATTACTGTTAGTCTTCAGGATCTGTAAGTCCTGTAAGTCAGCCTAGGCCTTTCTTCCTAAAGAAAATGGGCTTGGGATTGAGGCACAA
>NW_010564389.1:0-1440 GCF_000687285.1 Phaethon lepturus | reverse complement strand
AGGAATGGGGATTGTTTGAGGAGGAGGTAGCGGAACAGAGTGCAATTTTAAACTTGAACCTGTTCAACTGATACTCTGTGGATCAGGGGACACAGTTGATAATTTACCTATGCTTTAGCAAAGCTTTTAGCATATTCTCTCATAGTGTCCTTTTAGCCAAATTAGAGAGATGGACTGGATGGATGGACTACACAGTGAGTGGAAAACTGATGTGACCACTTGGCTCAAAGAGTGGCAGTTCAAAGAGTGACAGTCCAGGTACTAATAAAAATAGAATAGCCTGATAAACTAACCTGGATTTCACTTGTTCATGAAAACAAAATTCTGAGGTCATCTATGAAATTTCAATAGCTAGAATGGCCCATTGTGTGCAGTCGCAGCTATTACGTGGGTAGGGTGAGAACTTGGAGCAACCTGGTCTAGTGGAAGGTGTCCCTGCCCATGGCAGGGGGGTCAGAACTAGATGATCTTGAAGGTCCCTTCCAACCCAAACCATTCTGTGATTCTGTGACTTATGAGAAGGGGAAGTGTCCTACAGGATAAAATACACAGGACTACTGTAGTGGGTTGCACAAGTCGAACATTCTCCCCAAGTATTTTTAAGTCAGATATTGTACAATGGAAAACAGCTAAATTATCTTTTCTGCAGAAAGAATAAAGTTCTTGGGTAACTATTAAACTCTGGGGGCTTAAACAACCCCCACATATCTTTTGAAATGACTGTTGAGCAATTGCAAGATCTTTCTGCTATTGTATTCAATTTTTCCTTGGTAAAAATAGGAAGTGGTGCTCTAAGAAGTCTATTGGAGATCATGTTACAATCCGGTGCTGCTTCATTTGTAGTTATGAGAAGGCAGGCTAGAAGAGAGCAGAAAAGGAAATTCTCAGCATACCTTCCAGAGCAGAATTTGCACCTCTACCCCTCCCAGAAAAGATGTGGGTTTTACTATTTCAGCTTTCCAGCAACTTTGCTTTAGGTTGATACAGTATGTGGAAAAAAAATACGCACGTATGCTCGTTTGTTCATTGGTTTTATTTTTCAACTCATCACCGGAGGAATTCAGACTACTGGAAATACAGGGAACTTATTAAAAGTCTGTCACAATGACAAAAATTGGAGCTTATGAAAAACGGTAGAAGCAAAGCAGCAGCATTGCTTAGGGTGGAAGAGTTTTATTTGATGAGCAAGGCTGCATGCAGGTGTAGGCTTAGAGCCCAGTGGGAATGTCATGATTTACAGCCTGCCGGCATCTGCAGACAGACAGGAAGTAAATGGATTGTATGTAAGTGCTTGCTCCAATGTTGGCTGACTTTTCATTAGGCAGACTGCACCAGTTAGAAGCCAATACAAGCACAGATTTCGTTCTCCGTTTTCTTAATATTAATTTACTGGGCAGTAGTGTGACTAAATTAAAAGTTAGCAGAAAAACACAAAAGATA
>NW_010564388.1:67157-89982 GCF_000687285.1 Phaethon lepturus | reverse complement strand
GAAGGCATTAAGTACCTCAGCCATTTCCTCACCCTTGGTGGCTGTGTTTAGCCCTCTCCTCCCCACCCGCACATCCAACAAAGGATGAAGATTCTCCTTGGCTCTCTTTTTGTTGTGAATATATTTGTAAAAACATTTTTTGCTATCTCTTACAACAGTGGTCAGACTGACTTCTAGCTGGGCTTTTGCCTCTCTAATATTCTCTCTGCGTGACCTAATGAGAATCTTGTACTATTCTTGAGTTGCCTGCTCCTTCTTCCAAAGGTGATAAACTCTTCTTTTTTTTTTTTTTTTTTTTTTTCCTGAGTCTGAACAAAACTCCCTCTTCAGCCAGGCTGTTTGTCTTTCCTGTCAACTCATTTTATGGCACATGGGGACTGCCTGCTCCTACACCTTTAAGACTTCCTTCTGGAAGAATGTCTGGCCTTCCTGGGCCACTTTGCCCTTCAGGACTGTCTCCCAAGTGACTCTCTCAACCAGTGACCTGAACAGTTTGCCCTCTGGAAGTCCATGGTAGCAGTTTTGCTGACCTCCCTCCTTACTTCACCAAGAATCAAGGATTCTATCATTTCATGGTCGCTAAGCCCAAGACAGTCCAACCACCACATCTCCCACCAGTCCTTTGTTTGTAAACAGCAGGTCAAGCAAGGCACCTCCCCTGATAGGTTCACTCACCAGCTGTGTCAGGAAGTTATCTTCCACACACTCCAGAGACTGTTTCCTCTCTGCTGTTTTATGTTTCCAACAGATGTCTGGTATGATTAAGTCTGCCAGAGAACAGGGCTATCAATTGTGAGACTTCTGTCAGTCACTTGTAGAATGCTTTATCTGTCTCTTCATCTTGGTTGAATGGTCTATAACAGACTCCCAGAGGGATATCTGCCTCATCCTTACCTATAGGCCCCCAACCTTTATCATTACAATCATTGAGCTCTATACAATCAAAACAGTCCCTAACATACAGAGACACTCCACTGCCTCTCCTTCCATGCCTATCCCTTCTGAAGACCTTATTGCCATCCATTGCGGCATTACAGTCATGTGAGTCATCCCAACATGTTTCTGTGATGGCAACTAAGTCATAGCTATCCTGCTGCACAATGGCTTCCAGCTCCTCCCTGTTAACTGCCCATGCTGTGTGCATTGGTGTAGATGCAGTTGAGCTGGGCTATCGATTTCACCCCCAACATTGGCACGTCACCCCTAGGCTCATCTCTAGTGAGCCTGGTTTTATCCTCTTCCCCCTTTGAACCTAGTTAAATCCCTCTCGACGAGCCCCAACAGCTCATGAGTGAGAATCCTTTTCCTCCTTGGAGATAGCTGAACTCCATCTGCCACCAGCAGGCCAGGTGTCATGTAAAAGTCAGATGGATGAGGCACATTTTGGGGCAAAAATGTAAATGACATATTGAAGTTAATCTCTGGTTTTCCGATAAAACTTAGATGCCTTCTCCAAACTCTAGCACTAGGGAGGAGGGAAGAACTAAGGTGGATGCTCTAAGATTCATAATACAACCCTAGCAGTGCTAATGCTCTTGGAGACTTGGAGGACGGTAGTCTGTTCTCCTTCTCTTTCCTTTGTAATTTCTGTTACCTTTCCCTATCTCAGGACCTTGAGACTAGCTCCAGGTGTTGACAGAGAATTCCCTTCTCCTATGTATACAGGAGACAGTGCCCTGTGCACAGTATAGAACTCTGTGCATCACAGGGGAACTGCACAGCTGATTATGCAGAACTGATGGGAAATGAAGGTAAAATAAAAAGCTTTGTGTGCACCTGAAAGCCTCAGCAAGTTAGTAAATCATCTGAAGCATGTCTGAATGTCCTATCCTGCTGTGTTGCAGATGTGTTTTCTTGTGTAGTAATTCTCACAACACTGCCTGATCAGCTTTTACAGAGCAAGAGAAACAGCCTGGAAAAACCTCCACAAACTGAAGCTGAAAGGTGAACAAGCAGGTGGGGCGAAGTTCTGATGTCATTCTGACTGCCGAAACACTTAAAAGATACTTTATTACTGGGATATGCTATTAGGGCCCAAATTACATCTCACAGTAATAAAACCTGATACTAGCTCTTAGAAAAATGCCAATTCACATTTTTTTCCACCAGCTGTCTCTGGAACTCAACAGCTCATGTTATAAACAAAGAGCAGATGTTCTGCTTCACTGAAAGTTGTTCCTTGCAACAACATTGGCCTTTGAAGGGTCTGATGAGTGATGAACAAGACAACAGCAGACATGACCTAGCTGGAGCAAAACTCAGCTACAGCTATGGCACTTCTTTGTGGCAGAGAATCTTGTGAGGTATTCACTAGGGCTGTCTCTATACCATGCCCAGAGTTCATTGAAATCAGCCCTGCTGAGGACCATAGTCATTCATAGTATTTTAGCAGCACTGAGCACCTTCCCTGGGGTCTACGGACTGGCATCACAAAAATAGTTGTTCTGTGAAACCGTTTCAAAAGCAATTGCTGGAGCAGGCAAAATCTTGAGCTGATCAGGGTGGAAAATCACTTAGGAAAGGGGATCAGAAAGGTGGCAGAGAGCTTTCCCTCTTAGGACCACTGCTAAGAGTTCATCTCAGGGTTAGTGTCACATCTGCATGCTATCTAGAGTTACATGGCATGGTGCTGCCAGTCATCACCCTACAATCTCTTCCAGAATCTTGTTTCCTTTTCTGGAAGAACTAATAATATATTTGACTTTTCTGTTGTGAATAAATTGCTACTGTGTGTGTTCAGCATCTTGCATGGTGAAGTGGTATTCTCACAAATGTTGTCTTCATAGTACTGCAATACAAGCAGCAAATCAGAAGTATGTATTTATTTATTTCCTCTGTTTAATTGGAACAATCTTTTGATATAATGAAGCATGGAAGTGCAAACGTAAGTATGCTGGAGGTGCAGGGGAAGTAATTTGGTATGTTGTTTACACTTAGTAATTATGCATATTAGTGATAAAAATAAAAAAATTACAAATATATCTTCTTTGAGAGGTTTAAATAAGCTGCTAGAAGTGGATCAAATGCATCAACAGAAGATTTATTTGTAAGTGTGTTCAGAAGTAGATGCCTGTTTTGTGAATTTTATCTTAAGCCTTCTATCTTTTATAAGCATCTGTTTCTGGCATGTAAGCCATGTGGAGGCATTTAGGAAGGTCATATCTTCTACTCTGTTACCTTATTCTGGATTACCTGATGCACAGAGAAAGTCCACTGAAGTCATAGGGAATCATGCTGTGTATCTGAGGATGAAACTCTCCATCAATATGCACGCAAAGGAGAAAAGCAGTATCTTTGGAATGTAGTACTTATTTCAGGCTTCCATGGTGTACCAGTAAACAAAGAGATGTTCACCATTATGGTGATGGATAGCAGAGCAAGACATTCTTCTAGGGTCTCATCTCATCTTCCTTCTGTCTGCTTGTTCACAGAAGAAAATCAGGTTGCTGCTTTCTGCTAAACTACCATTTTCCCGACATGGACCTATGATGTGCATTTTTGCTGAGGGCAGAGGCTGGACTGGACAACATTCTTTTTTTTTGTGATGACCCACAAGCAGATAAAATCCAGTCTGTGCATTTAGTCCTAGAGACACAGGGGACAACACTGAAAGGAAAAATGTTTTTGTCAATTTAAAATGTGGGATAGCAGCTGGGGCCCTCCATAAATACAAAGGCACTGCCAGTTTTAGCAGATTTTCACGTGTCAAAATGTACAACAGCTGTGTGAGGCAAAACAAAAAAGGTTAGTGCTATAGTTGTCTTTTTAACTTTTTCAGCACCTGCCTCCTTACAGACACAGTAAAAATATGTCTGTAATTACATTATCCGTCTCATGGGAGCTTTCATGCATCTAATAAGAATTGCTGATGGGAATCCAGCAAAGTCATTGGATGCTTTTCTTTGGGATGCCTACTCTCCATGAGCTTTCTGGTTGGCACGTTAAAAGTTAGGTTATTTTCTTTGTGAAAATACTGAGTTTGTACTTGGCTAATTGCAAGCACGCAGCAATACAGTGTGAACAGCTCTAGTCACTGGTCATCTCTTCCCCAAGCCAAAGCCACTGAGCACCTCCATCTCAAAAAGGGACAAATGCTAGGTTCTCTCCTTTGTTCTCTTTGTCCCATGTTAAACTCAGCAACATGGAGTTATTTGTTATTTTGGTCCCATTCTTTCAACCCACCTAAGATATCTCCAAGGACAGACTTGAGCCAGTGGAAGGGGAATCTGTAGCTATGGTACAACATTGTACATAAACCTAAGATGATGATCTGGATGGTCACACCATGTCCATGGCAGCAAGCCTTAGGAAAGGACTCATCCAAACAGCAAAGAGAGGTCATTTATTCCATGGGAGACACCTGACATAAAACCAGAGTTGTTGTGTTAAAGTTTCTGATGTGTTCACGTACCCTAGTCCCCCATAAAGCATTCCCTGGTATCCTGAGATGCATGAATTCTTTCTCTTCCTGTCTTCCTCAGACAGAGTTTTACCCTGAATAGAAATCCTCCTGCTGAGGAAAGATGAACTAGGTTTGAGCAGCAACTGAAAGTTTCTTGTTCTTGACCAAGGAACACCATGGATGGGTTTTTTTTCTAAGGTTCCCAAGAGCTATTTCTCAGGTCTCTGTTAATTTGAGCTGTGGACTGGGCCTATAGTTGGGGTCAGCACAGTGGCAGCTGGTGATGTGAGAGCACAGGAAGCACAGCTTCTCCCTGCTCAAAGGGAAATACAAAAGATTTTGCCTCTAAATATCTTAGGCACTGCCAGCAGCCATGTCCCACAAGTATCAGTGGGAACAGGGCAGACAGCTTTCTGTGTCACCTGAGGCAAAGCTCTCTGCAGCACAAGAACATCATACACGACATGCAGCATCACCTCTCATATAGCATCGCAGATGCTTGAGGCAGTTTTGTCAGAGGCCTAGAGTACCTGGCTTTTGGGAGAGGGTGCCAGCCCAGAAGCACAAACAACAAGACTGGTTCACCAAAAGGTCTCATCTCACAACTACAGCCATATCCCAACCCCTGGGGCTGCAAAGCTCATTTTAGTGTGCTGCTGAACAACCTCAACAAGTTCTGAAACACCAATAGGAAGTTTGTTGGCACACAGTACAGGCCACACACACCTGAGCTCACTAAGAACCAGGAACAAGGTAGCCACCACAATGCAGAACTTAAACCAACCTGGGAACAGACTTCAGTTCCCTACCTGCAGCCATTTATCAATTACAGGGACTGACAGCCTCTGCCTGGTTCAAAATCTTTTAGGCCTTCAAACAGGAGTCTGGACAGTGCTTCCTTGCTTTGTCAAGTATGATGGTCCAGGTTACAACAGCAAACAGACTATTAATGACCAAAGAAAAAAATTTCTCGAAATATTCTATTAAGTGCTGCTCAAAGTTGTTTACCAGCTAATCTGAAAAGAGAATTTACCACTTGCCCTTGCCAATGGTGGCAAGAGTCTGTTAACTGAAAGGCAGTTATCAATGCCACATTCATTATGCTCTCTTAATTTCTAAAGAGGACATGTCAAATCTTTGATGATAGGCTTCTCAGCCTATGGTTTCACTGGCATGGCTTTGCCACAGAGCAGAATTTGGCTATTAAACCTAAAGGTATTCAGGTTTTACAAATGCAGCTGGACAGGACTCTAATCCCCCAGGCCCAAATTTTGCCTCCTCTCTCCCTCTGGTTGTTTTGTGAGCAATTAAAATACTTTTGCCCTCTAAAAAGAATGAACAAATAAATAAAAGAAAGAAAGATACAAAGAAGAGGGGAAATGTGTCTTAATAAACTAGCAATTCTTTTGAGGTTTTCATTTGAGGTTTCCTGAATATAAAGACTGCACAGCAAACACACAGTCCAAGCTTCTTGGACATCCTCATCTGGGGTCAGCAGGGATATTTATCCACTTTTACATGAAAAATGCTATCTGTGCTGAAAGATAGGGAGCTAGGAACTGCTGTAATACCATCTCATCCAATGTATGATTAATAACAATTCTTTACCCTGACAAACAGGATGAGAAAGAAAAATCATCTGGGTGGGCAAGATAAACCTCTGCAAGCAGCTGTACACTCAGGTATCAGCATCTTCAGTATCCCTTCTATGAGCAATGTGAAGGTGCAGACCACAGATTTCTGCTCACTGAATTATCAGGAAAAATCCATGGCTGGCTCAATCTTTCCACTTTTTTCTACCTAGAATAATAAAAAAACATAAGCAATGAAGAGCAAGATGTCAACATGTCCAAAACTGTGTATGCATGTGAACTGTGTTGAAACTTCTTCCTTTTCTTGCCCTAGATTTTCACTAACAACCTTCCAGCACACTAAGTCATGGGAATTAAAAAGCTTATCTCAAATTGATAATCCTTCCCAGGTTTACAACATTATCAGCTGCTCACATACATAATTGTATATTTCTGTTGGCTTCTTAAGCTTAAATGATCTCTTGTAATAAAACACAAGAAACAAGTAAGTTTGTCATCTGGAAGAAAGCAGCCATTAATTTCTGCAGGAACTGGATTCAAAACAGACTTACTGCATGAGATTTCACAGGTACCATCCATTCTCAAAATAATTTTTCAGAAACTGACACAGAAAAATGCACTGCAAAGGAATGCTAAGAGCATCATGTTGGAAATCCCCCATTCTTTAAGTAAAACCAAACCAAACCAACCAACCAAACAAAACCCCAAGCAAACACAAAAGAGACAGGAAAAAAGGGATAATGGTATTTAGTCTTCAGGAAGTAGTTTTTGCTTCTGGATTTTACTTTTTTTTTCACCCACAAAATTTCTGCAATTTTTCAGGAAAATTTTCTGAAAATTTTGCATTAACAGTTCTCACAGATATGCATGTTTCAACAGTGAAATGACTTCTGGCAGAACTGGCTGAACTGGAATCTGATCCTCTGAGACTTCTCTGGAGAGCACAAGAAGGAATAAGAACCCCTATTCTTGTCCTGAGAGGTAACTGATGGTTTCTCTAACTCCCAGTGTCTTCAAGCCCCACAGACCATCAACAACACTCACTTTCTACTGTCAGCTATAAAACTACCCTTGTCTACTGGACAGCTACTGAAGGTTTGGGCTGTGGAGGAGAAATTTGAGCAGCCAGCGTCAGTCTTCATACAGCATTAACAAAAACTGGGAACTAATTCGCATTCCCATGGGCAACAGGGGAAAAATAAGGTGGGCATGAAAGTTAAACACTCCTGCAAAGACAAGAAGCTGAAAGCAGTCTTAAAACAGAATGCACACTTGCTTTCAGGCCCTATACACTTACAGGACTAAATGTATCCCTTTAAGGTTCTCACACACCAAGCCAAGCAAGTGCAACATAGATTCCTCTGTTTTCTTCATTTGAAACCTTCCAGATTTCATGTCAACCCTTAATCGCTCTCTTTTGTAAGGATATCTTACCTGTAGAACATGATCTCTTCCCTGGGTTTGTTTTCACAAACAAACATTGTGAAGCACTTAGAAACATTATGCTAGATGTTAACCAAAAATAGAGATGATTATGTATTAAAAAATTACCCTATGGAGTTGACAAAAGTGGCTTTACAACTAAGAAATTAAAGGGACACAGCATGTTTCAGAATGCTTTAATAATAAATATTCTTCTGTTCCTACTGCAAGTGAGATTTCCAAGAGATATTTCGTTCACAGTAAAATGGCCTAAGAGAGAATCACAAAAAAGAAGAATGAAATAAATGAGTGAAACTTTCTGGCCTGCAGAAGAAAACTGCAGTGACAAAGCTATTTATTAAAAGGAAATTAAAGTGATCAAAAGAGAATATAATTGACAGCAATTCACTATAAAAATTACCATATCCATTCATCTGCAGTTTCAAATAAATGCTTGTTATTCCTCTGTTAAGCAGGAAGATGTCATAAATGACAGACAGTCCTATGAGGTATTGTTCCCAACTGCCAGACTTTAGAAGATGGTTGTACCTTATCGTATGAAACAGAAAAACAGTTCTTTGGAAAGATTTTCAGGGCAAGGCACAGGAAAAATACTAAAGAGAGAGGTTTTTACAGAATTGAAGACTACCTCTTTTAACCCAGTCTAACACTTAAGGCTTTCAATAGAGAACAAAAGCAATTTTAACCTTATCTTTGATTGGATCCTTGGAAGACAGCTAAAGAAATGAGTGTGAGTCAGCAGAGAGAGAAGTGTGTATTTTCTAAATTCCCAGTCACATAAAAGACAGTAGAAAACCAATTAAATCAAAGGAAAGTTGCCCAGTTGTATCAGATGTGGTGTTGTCAAGTGATGAGTCTAAAGTAAACATACATGTGTATCTCTAAAAAACAATTAAAAGAAAGTTTAAGGCTATGAAATACTGTTTACAGCCTGTACAAGCAGTTTTTTGTGTACAGACCCCAACAAGCAGTTATGAACAGACCCAATTCATGAATTGTAACTAAGCTTCCTGAGCAATGACTATACATAGTAAAAGTAGTTCTTGAATTTTGCCTTATCTGCAACATCATGGCATAAATTTCTTGCAAATTCCAGGGTTCAAAGCCAACAATGCTTTGGAGAAATCAATCCATCTCAATCTACTGAAGCAAAAATACTCCATGAATATACAACTCATTAAATAGTGAGAGACTGAAATTAAATGGCAGAATTTCTCATTATTATCTCTCAGTTTCCAGCAGAAAAATTACATAGAATAGGCCTAATGAGGACCTAGTTGACAGCAAAGTAGAAAAATATAAAGCAACTGAAATTAATGAGGACGCAGGATGGGAAGTGAAAACAGTAGAGTTGCTCTTGGTCAGCACAGGTTGATCAACATCTCTTCTCACTAACTGAGCTCATAATCGTCATTACCATGAAGGCAGTGAATCTATTTGGTCACGCTGTGGCCTTTATGCTGAATAGCGCAATCCTATTTCTGTCACTTCCAAAGGCTCACCAGAGCATATATTTGCCTGTAATGGTGGGGTTTTAGTTTAAAAGTCACTCTTCTCACTCTAAGCATCACAGATCTGCTGGTTCATAGAACTGCTAGGGTCTGACTCCCCCAAAATTCACTTGTACATTTCTGGAGAAAATTGAAGCCATCTCAGCAAATTTGCAAAGTGGCATACAAATTGTTAAGCAAGCTGCTTGTGTGCATATCTTTCCATCTGAGCACACAGTTGTATGCAGCTTTTGTGCCTGAAGAATTCTCAGTTCAGTTAGACAGAGAAAATTGAATCCTACAGTTCTTTATAAGATTACTTTCCCTAAGCAGAAGGCGTTCCAGAGGCAGGGTGCTAGACCAATGAGCAGAATTGTGAGGCTCACTGGTTCTTTCTTCCCATTATGACACGGACTCAAAGCAACAGTTCAAGTTTCTCAGTTATGACTGAATTTTCTCTAAGGAACAGCACATGTTGCTTATGTCTGTATATATGCCATCTGCAAAGGAATTCTTGAGTAGAGTTGTTCTGTCTGACAGAGATTATCACTGTCTTTTCCGTGATGAATTCTTCATATTGTCTACTCCATGAGATGTAGACAATTTCTCCTTTCAGATTCAGCTTTAGACTCTGTCAGTACCCTGTCAAACAAGAAGAGAAAACAATAGCCAGCAAACCCTAATTCAATTGCATTTTTCACAGGGATGTGGTACTCCCATAGATCTAAGTGGAAGGATGTTCTGTTTGAGACATGTCCCAGAAATATAAATGAAAGCATTTGCTCTGTCTGGCACAACAGAGTAAATCAGAACCTAAAAACATATATTTGACCTGTAAGTCTCTGAACCTAAGTTTTGTCTAAGAAGATATAGACCAAGTAAAATTTATAATAGCTGTTTTGCTAGGCTGTGAACTGTGCTGGAGGTCTAGCAACCACCATCCAAAAGCAGCTGGAGCAAGCTGTTTTAAGGGCATTAAACTGTGTAGATGCACTGGTATAGAAAGAACTTCTGTCATCATATCTAGTCTTGCAAGGGCAGGGAGAGTTTGGAAGAAAGGAAATGGTCATCTAATAGAAGGTTGCTATGAATGGTACATGGGCTGGATGATGTCCCACTGGCAAATGCAACAAGGCATGGGACTCGCCAGGGGTGAGCTGCAAGGAGGTATTTAATCACTGCAGCTATAGAAACAGACAGTTATCAGGTAGCTGAAAATTGAGCAGAACTGTAGCCTGTGGAAAGAGCTGTGAGGTTGATAAAGATCCGTGGGTCTTTGTGAGGTCAACAGCCTTCAGTTTGTCACTTCTAGTTTGAGGGAGGAAAGCCCTTTGCAGAATGATGGGCTTGTGTGGGGACAAAGCGATAACAAACATTATCCCATGTTTCATCATGCACTCCATCCCACAGCTGAAGTCCCAGTCAATTCTACTTTACAACAACCATGGGATGACCTGGAATTGTGTGTGGGTGTCAGGCCCTGAGGAGTCCAACACAGTCACTAGTAGGTTTCATGTTCCTGTCTCAGATACTTCAGATGTGGGTACTTTTGTGTCTGAGCCACAGCCAGGTGTATACATGCAGGACACCTTGAACAACATCTGCTTACCAACACATATTTCTAATTAAGTTCAGTCATCTTGGGATGAAATTATTCCACTGGAACAAAAGCAACAGAGCACAGAGGGTTGTTGTGGGTTGATCTTGGCTGAATGCCAGGTGCACACCAAGCTGCTCCATCACTGCCCTCCTCAGCAGGAGAGTGGGGGAGAAAATAACATGGAAAAAACACATGTGGGTCAAGATAAAGCAAAAGCAAAGGTTGCCTGTGGAAGCAAAGGGAAACTAAAGATTTATTTGCTGCTTCCCATCAGCAGGCAATGTCCAGGCACTTCCCAGGAAGCAGGGTTTCAGTACGTATAGCAATTGCTCTGGAAGACAAATGTAAATAATGAATGCCACCCCCCTTCCCGCCCTGCTCCTCCTCCTTTATCTTAGCTTTTATTGCTGAGCTGATGTCATATGGTATGCAATATTCCTTTGGTTAGTTTGGGTCCACTGTCCTGGCTATGCGCCCTCCCAAGACCTTGCCCACCTTGCCTGCTGGTGAGGGGAGAATGTTGGAGAGACAGCCTTGGTGCTGTGTGAGAAGTGCTCAGTAGTAGCCAAAACACTGGTGTGTTATCAACACCTTGCTAGCTACCAATACAAAGCACAGCACCATGAAGACTGCTACGGGGAAAATTAACTCCATCTCAGCCAGACCCAATAAATCGGGGGAAAATGAAGAAGGGACAGCATTACAAAGATTGTGAGGCCTTCTCCAGCTTCACAGGGAAATGACTTAGTTCTGAGACTGAAATAGTATTATGGCAGTCAAACAAAAGGGAAGAAAATCAACAGTTTCTGTGCTGACAAGGGGGTATGCAAAAACATTAAAGTGTTTAGGAAACACTGCTCTCACTCAGCCCAGCTGGCCAGAAGCTTCTGCAAGATTCTCCACCTCGAGGTGCTGAGCACTCTACTACATTTCAGGTTAAATACAAAGTGCCTTTTATTCTCTGGTGTGAGCACAGGCATGCAGTTCCCTCTGCTGAAGTTGTTCAGAGGTAAGAAGACAGCTTGCTCTCATTTCTCAGCACTACGCTACCATCTATATAGTCAGCACACCATACTTGCAGTCTGTGTGTGTGCAAGGAACAGGAGGGGTAATAAAAATGGGAGTGGGCAGAAGAGCCACACAGGCTCTATGGAGGTAATTTTGCAGCACATCTGCCCTCTCTGCCTTGCTGTGCCAAAGAATCCTCATTTACTACAAAACCACAAAGCAGACAGGAGACCTGAGCTCTCCTGCTGGGAGAAAAACAGCATTAAAAGCTTGGCTGTAGCCAAGGAAGATGTGAGTCACAGCTATTTCACACATCTGCATATAGGAGAGAAAGATAGAAAACAGCCACTATCTACAGGTGTTCCACCAGCAAAAAATAAAGCCAGTGGTGTTTGGGCTTTCAGGAGTCACAGGCTTGGGATGGCAGGAAGGAACGGAGAGACACAGTAGCAAACTTTGCAGAGAGCAGGGGGTTCTGGCCATTGTAGGCTTTTCATAAGATTACTATTATTGATCTTGAAAGCTATTTTTATTTTCTTCAAAGTGAAGCAAATCAAGACACAAAATGAAAGAACAGACCCAGGGACACAGATGAGGCGTCAAAGACAAATATTCTAATCATCAGGGAAAAACCTGAAAAATGTTCATCTCTTATGTTTGAAGTATGGTACAAACTGAGGAGATAGACTTCCAAATCCTCTGTGCATGTGTGAGAGACTGAATCTTAAAGCATTTTTCTCAAAGATTGTTTATCCAAGATAAGGATGGCTACATGGCCACAGAGATCTTGGGTTGATAAAAAACACCCTGCCAAGATAATGGCTACAAGAATGAAAACCACCCTGTCAGGATAAACAGCTACATGTGAGGAGCGGGGCTGGAGCCACCCACCATGAAGCATACATGCATATACAGGAATGTGAAGATACACTAAATTGCAGGCCTTGAATGAGAGTAAAAGGGGACTGCCAAGACAAGCCCATGTGCATGCCGGCTGCCTCCAAGCGTGATCACCCACCACCAAAAACATCAAGAGATTTGGACCGCGCGACACCGCGGATCCATGGTGGTGACTATCCTTGCAACTTTATCCTGAATGCTTGCTTGATTTCTGTCTCTTTATTCCATTCTGTCCTATTGCTACTAATTCTTTACTTTTGATGACAAAAACTGTCTTGGGTATACAGTATTTGACCTCATTTGTGTCTTAATCTTGCTCTCGGGATCATATTGAAACCTCCCTCACCATTGGATTGGGATACCATGGATCAAGCTTGAACATAACAAGGAAGGGGTTCAAGCAGATCAGCAGCAACCCTGGCACACATCACAGCTTTTGGACTCTGGAAGTGACTGTTCTTGTGTAAGTGATGCTTTTCTAAAAATTATCACTTTCTGAGGTGCTGTGCAGCAGACCTGGCACACTAGGAGTCTGACTTTAATTGGTGTGAGAGAGATTTTTCTTTTTTATGTGAATAAAAAGCTCTGCTGCAGTCATAGGCCTTTCTCCTGTAAAAGATCAGGCACAGAGTGATTACCATACATCACTGAAGTAGGCTACAGTAGGGTGGTAGGCAGCACTGTGTGCTCCACAATGTGTCTCCCTTAGTGAAGGAGCATGATCTATCCCTCATAAGCAGACCATCATTAAAATTTCACACAGTGGCACACCATGAGAATTATCAAGGAATCACCAAACCATTCTATGTGCACAGTGAAGGGACAAAAGAGTAATTACAGTAAAGGGACAGAAGAGGAAGACAACTCTTCCTCCTCAACAAAGTCAGTCATACAGCTGCTCTTTGATATCTCCTTTTTCTACTTGTGGGTCTTCTCTCACTCCTCTCTGCTTAGTCCTCAGTTCTTACGTCTTATCAGGAACTCTTTATATGAGGGATAGCTTGAGCCTCCACAGTTTGTGATCTCACATCTTAGTGGGCTCAATGGAAAATCTTACTCTAGTGCTTTACTTACCTTGAACTTTAGTTCATACTCTCAGTACAGGACAGAACTTGTTATTTTAATTTATAGTTACTTATTTCCAGAGATGGCACTGTGCATCATAATTTTGTTTTGCTTCATATAACTCATTCCTGTCTAATGTTCTTTGGTCTGTTTATGCAGGAAGCAACAAGAGACCATATTCTGTCAAAAACATTTGATAAGACATGAGATTGAAAGTGTACTTCCTCACATACTTTCATTTCATAAACATGTTTCTGCAATAGTATGCAGGAAAATAAAAAAAATAATTTGGAAATATCCTGTCCTTTATAGAGCATCTATTTCCTCCTCAAAGCATGGTATGGCACCAAAAAGAGTGACTTTATTCTATGCCCTGCTGATGGCTGGATCACAATCTGTTGGCAGACATTTGAGACTTATGATTCAACACAAGAATAACATTCCTCACCACTCTGCAGAAAAAAATCATAACAGGCGTTCATCAGCTGCATGATTTTAAGAAATATCAAGCATTAGTTGAAAGATAAGGAGCATGTCCTCAATTTCTTTAGAATATACAACATATAGTAAGACTGGGGAATGTTTAAAAAATTAGTAACTGCCTTCCCCATTTCACTCTTAAGAATCCTGTGAAAATCCCTTAGTTTCATGCTTGAGTTTTTTGCCTTTTCACCTCTAGGTGAAAGCTAATGGAGTTGAGAGATGAAACAAGAAAAATCAGTAGGGCCCAACTTCAGCCAAACTCAAGGAGGTAAGGAATCCCAAGTGACTTCACTGGAGCCTACCTTGTAGGCTAAACTTGGTTAGTTTGGCTGAGCGTTCTGCAATTGGCTTTGAGTGAAAGGAGGCATAGGAAGCAACCTGAAGAGCCTAAATTTTAAGAGTGGGAGACACAAACACGGTACAACATGACTGAGGGCTATGAACCCATCTTCAGAGGCCAATTAAGATGTACCCTGTGCAACCCCTTCATTCTTCATAGAAGAAACTAGTCCTATGAGCTGAACCAGGAGGCCCCTGCACGTGGCCACAGTCCAGTTGGATGACCATACAGTATGACTTGGGCAGACTTTGGGTTTTGCACAGTTATGAAAGACACAGAAAACACTGTGCATGAAAATTGAAAACCAGAAAAAAATACCAGCTTTGGAAGAATGTGTGTGTGGGGACAGCAACAAAAAAACCCCTAAAAACTTTCTGACACAGACCACACAGACTTGGAGAACTGGTGAATGGGCCCAAGAACTGGAAAGTGAAATTTTCAATGTTTCACACAAACAGAGCAGGTGGTGATAGTGATCTCCTTTTTCCCATAGTTGAGGGGGAGGGGTTTGTCCTTAAAGCTACCTTTAAGATCACTATGCAGTGTATGCTTGTGCTAAATTCGTTTCCTTATCCTTAAGTCAGTAACCTTATAGAAAGTTTCAAAAAGCTCCAGCTGACTGACTGAGTAGGCAGAAGGCAGAAGTGTGCCGTGACCTGCCCACATGTCTGTCCAGGGCCTGGCACAATCACAGAAAGGAGAATGGACATAGATGGGACAACCACATTCTGGGGAAAAAGGCTGGAGGAGTTTAGTAGCCAGCTCCACAAGGTTTATCTGTACATGAGTTCAGCTGGTTGTCAGGTGTTGCATTTCTTACACAGATGTAGTAGCAGCAGGTAGCTAGACGTGCTTGCATCAGTGTTTCTGTTAAAATACATTTACTGTGTTCCTAGGCAGGTGGGAAACTTGGGAGATATAAATTGTCACACTGAAGAGAAGGCAAGTGGCAACCTAGCTTTCAAACCAGGACACTTAAAGTTTACACAAGGTGACAAGAAACCACTTTAATAAAAACATGTGATTGTGGCAGAGGTGGATGCACCATGGCAGGCAGACTTGGTGGATACGCAGTTGTTTTTCACATATGACATATATTCCACATGTCACTTAACACCACATATGGCAAGTACATCTTAATGGTGACAGACATATTAGTCAAGCATGACTGAACCATCAGTTTAAAAGGTAAAACAAGCTCTGAAACAGCCCAGGCTTTTAAAACAATTTTTAGCAGGTGGCCAGACACCTCAGAAATTACAGACTGATGAGAGAGAAGTATTTAGACCAGGTTTTAAACAGTACATATGTCTGCCTGCAGGGAGCAGAATGTCTGCTGGCAGCTCAGGGCAGGCACCTTACAAGTCTCATTTGGGGTAAAAATTGTCCATGTAGGGCTTAGGGAGTTAGAAGGTCTGCAAATATCAGGAAGGAGAATTTTTGACAAGCACAAGGAGTGCAGGAAAGAATATGACCTGCAGCTACTCAGGCTGCAGTTCCAGAAAGCTTTCTTGCTGACACAGGCAAAAGTTTCATTAATACTCTGTCCAGGTTCAAGCTGCATTGCATAAACAGGATACTGGGTGGTTTGAAGGCAATGTTGAGGAGGTGCTGTGGAACATGATGTAGCCAGACTGTCTGCAAGGTCTGGGGTAGCAAAATAATTCCTGTTACCAGGGCAAAGCAAGACCAGTGACAAAGGTGCAGAATGCAAGAGGATAATTCCTCTTTCAATGTCAAGGCAGTCAACAACATCAATCCAACAAATCCAGTTCAAGAATCAACTTAGAGCATTCAGTTGATTGCTAGCATGGATCAGGGTCAACTGCCCACCTTCAGGCAGGTTATCAGGCAGTACTTGTATATCATAAGTGAACCCATATCAGCTTTGTCAAAGGTCTGTTTTCATCACTGAGTAGTATGGCAAAGTTCATAACATGATGAAGTGAAGACTTGCTTCAAGACATTAACTGTGCAAAAAGGAGTAACAGCTAACACAAGCAATCACACCAGAGACCCAGAAGCTGAAAGAAAGAAGCTGAAAATTACTAGAAAAAAAATCTGTTCAAATGAGAAATAATTGGTTGGGTAGGGGGAGGAGAAAATGCTAGATTGTAAGCTTTCATCCAGTCCTATCTATGGATGAGGTTTTGGATTCACAAAGTTTTTAATGACCTGGCTTTTTTTGTTTAGTACTTCATCTAATTTTATTTCTCATGGCCAATTTCAGATAATTGAGAGTAAAAACCTATTCTGTTTTCCTAGTGTGTGGGATCAGCTTTCCAATGCTTACCTAATTGTATCAAAAGACAAATAGATGGAGTGGCCTTAGTGGAAAAGACCCTTAAGATCATCAAGTTCAACTGTGAAGATGGGTTAAGTGGTGAGTACTATTCTGAAAGTGTAGTACAAAGTCCTTAGCTGCACACACATGCAGATGACACAGCTGTGGCTTCCAATCATTTTCTGTCTTCTTATTTTGTCCCTTCACCTTTGTCATTGGAAATGATATATTTGCAGAGGCTTGGTACAAAAAGCTCTTCTGTCACATCTGCTCAAGATATTTTACAAATTTATCTCAATTGTCAGGTTCATTCGTCTGCTTTCAGTGCCCTGTTTGCCCAGATATTCCCTGTAATTGAATCGGAAGAAGAATGGGAAGCAAGAAGAAATACAATCAGGCTGAAAATGCCATCAGCTCCAACTCTACACTGAAGCCATACGCTCAAGCTTAAAGCTGTACTCAGCCTCTGCATAAGAAAAGCTGTTTCCCTGGGCCGTGCCATGAGATTCAGTTCCATCCCTTGTCTAGCAGGTAGGAGCCCTTTAGTGGCAGATACTCTCACCATGCACTTGAACAGTTGCCAGCGCTCTGAGGTGGTGGCAAATGAGTCACCATAAAGGGAAGCATGGTTTCTTTCACTCTCAAACACCTAAGCAGCTCATGAGGAGGAACAACAGGTGTGTACTACAGCTGCAGCAGGATGTTAAAACTAGTATTTTGCTTAGTGGGAGATAGTCACATGATTTTTTTTCCTCATGATTTCAAGTCACTTCTGGTCATCAACAAGACAGATCTAACCTATCCCGGTGAAATCTTGGCTAGCCAGGGTTAAACTCATCTGTCTGCTTACATGTACTCCCACACTGCAATGGAATTTACTGTCTACATACTTGCAGGAGATCCAGAAACACTACCACTGACTAGCAGGATGAAGAGATAATCTCATGACCTTGGCTAGACCTTCAGTCAAATTCAAAGAGAGCCTATGTCCTCTGGATTGCTGCCTGGTGCTTTATCCATTAAGTTCTCTCTTAATGTGGTGCAGAAAGTAAATACTGAAACCTGTGAGCTGCAGGAGAAACATCAGCATTTCTATATCTGGCACACAAAACACAGGCTTTGCTGCACTTAGAACCTTTCCATACTATAGGAAAGGAACGTTTCCTTTACTATAGCTGTAAATTTCTGAAATATGCAAGGAATAATCCAATACTTCAAATTTCTTGGGTGTTTGTGGGTAAAATCTCTCACCTGGAAACAAAAATCACAGAAAAGTTGAATCAATCCATTCATTCTTCTAGGTATCTTTTGGTGAGGATGCTGTCTGGGGAGATAAAGCTTCCAATTTATTATTTTCTTTTTTGGTTTCTTACACGAGGGAAACAGGAATCCTCTTCTCTTGTATATTGTCAAATATGTTCCCCAAGGGTAAGCTGGTCTGGTGGTAATGGTACCCTGGGGTCTGGGGTCTTGCTTCACTGAGTTTGTTCAGTATTTGAACACCTCTATCACTTCCCAAACCCGAGGCCATGCTGAAACACTAATCCTTATTGTTTCAAGGGATGCTTTTGCTTGTGTGGTAGTTTCATTAACTATTACTTCATAACTACTTAGTCACATACCACACAGGTGTGAGTGTGCTTTCATTGTCTTTAGGAGAGTAGCTTTTTTCTCTTCTCCTGTACTTTGTAAAAATGACAGCATATTTTGCATCCTTTCCCAAAGACACAAGGCTTCTATTGGCTGCTTCTGTCTGTAGCTGACCCTGTGTACTGATTCTGAGTATGCCCCAACAGCTTTAGCCACAGTGCTATTCATAGGTTACCTCTTTAAAAGGCACCTTTCAGTGAATGTCAAGCTGGAATGACCATGTTTACAAACATGGTATTACATAGGCTTTGCAGCAGGGAGAGACTTCCCTTGCATTTCATTTGGGGATGATTCCTGCCATGAGGAGGAAATATTTTCATTTTTGGGTCCATTTTTGGGCCCATAGGAAAACAACCCTATGAGTTCATTCTGCTGATAACAAAAAGCATGAGGAATAGTCTTTGGTAGGCAACCTCCTTCCTAGACAGGCTTCAGGAGTGCTTACTCTGACATAAGGAGGTAAGTAAGTGATACATTTCTGGGGACAGATGGAGGGACAGTGCAAAGGCAACTCTTTAGAAACATGCAAGGCAGAGGAACATTCTGCAGCAAAGACAAATGCCTGAGTTTTGTGGGGTTTTTTTCAAAGCCCCTTAGTCTAGTTACTGAGTTAAAATAACTTCTTGCATTTACATCTCTAAGGGCTGTCATGTTGCTTGGGGATCAGGTATAAGCAGCTGTGGAGAAAATATTAAATAAAGGAGGAAATTTAGAGAGGGGAAGGCAGGCAGGCAGGCAGGAAGGCAGAAAAGAAGGCAGGAAGGCAGGAAGGAAGGGAGCAAGGAAGCAAGTTAAATTGAAAGGATTAATAAATCCAAATATATTCTTTCTAAATAAAGAAAAGATGTCATATATTCTAATGTCCATGGGTGAACTAACATCTCTGTAATGAGCAATGTCTGATTAAGATTGGCTTGGCTAACATACCAAGGCCCAGAGGGAGATTTATTCTTGTTCATCTTTTTACCTCCCAGGAAGCCAGAGAGCAAGGCAAATTGCAATAATTTGTGACTGTAAAGCAAACACCTAATGATATTGTTGTTCACCAACAGTCACTTTAAACAAAATGTCCTGGCTTGTATTTGTCTGTCTAAAGCCCATTAGTTCTGTCAGCAGTATTTTTCCTGGAGGAAAAAGTTAAGTTATTCTAGCTGAATAGTCTTTGATTATTTCCACTATTATCTGAGACACTTGTATGACTGACTTACAAAACTTTCCCTGTGTTCTCTGGCCATTTCAAATGCTGCTGTCTCTCTTCAGCATTGCTTGATTTGGTTTGAGAGATTTATGTAATTCAACTGACAGAAAATTATTTATTCAGGTCTCAAAGCAGGTTTCTTGCTTGACCTACAGCTTTAATTTCCAATCAGCAATTGCTCTTTGGTTGTCTTAGAAATTTTGACATAGATAGACAGATGTGCTCCATTCTGATACTGCTTTATTTGTTTTGCCTTCTGAATGTTATGGCATCAGATCACATGAAGCATCCTTTGTCTTTCACAATGCTGGTTGGACACTCTGCGCAGTAGCTGGTTGACTGTTCATTGTGAAACTAGGTGTTACGAGGACAGCATCAAACCTGCACCATGGCTGTTGCTCTAAGGATGGCTAACAAAGAAAGAAGGTTGATTAGACAATTTTAAGTTACATCTTATGAGGTAGTGCTGATGGCTTTTACATATATTTGTCCAATCTACACAAATAGCATAAAATAGGGGAAAGTTAATTGTGTCATAGCTTATATGAAAGTCCTGTTCTTCCAAATTTTTAAGCTGCTCCAATCTTGCTAAAGCTTGAAGGGACTACATCCTCAATCCCCAGGTGTAAGAAATCAGGAAAGGAAGGCTGAGTCAAGAACTGCTGGTCAAACTAAAGGGCAAGAAGGAAATGCACAGGCAGTGGAAGCAGGGACAAGTGTTCTGGGAAGAGTACAGAGATGCTGCCTGGTTGTGTAGGGGTGGGGTCAGAAGGGCCAAGGTGTGGCTGGAGCTGAACTTGGCAAGAGACGCAAAGAATAATAATAAGAAGGGCTTCTATAGGTATGTTAGCCAGAAAAGGAAGGTCAAAGAAAATGTACCCCCAGTGGTACAAGACTGGCAAACTGGTAACAATGGATGAGGAGAAGGCTGAGCTACTCAACAACTTTTTTACCTCAGGCTTCACGGGCAACATCTCTTCCCACACCTATCGAGTGGATGGGCTGTAAACACAGGAACTGGAGGAGTAAAGTCCCTCCCACTGTAAGAGAAGATCAAGTTCCAGATCACTGGAGGAACCTCAACATGCACAAGTCTACAGGACCTGATGAGATGCATGCCAGAGTCCTGAGGGAATTGGCTGAGGTAGTTGTCAAGTCACTCACCATGATATTTGAAAAGTCATGGCACTTGGGTGAAGTGCCTGGAGAATGGAAAAAGGGAAACATTACACCCATCTTTAAAAAAGGTAGCAAGGAGGGCCCTGGAAACTACCGACCCATCAGCCTCACCTCTGTGCCTTGAAGATCATGGAACAGATCCTCCTAGAAGCTATACTAAGGCACATGGAGGGCAGGGAGGTGATTTGAGACAGCCACCATGGCTTCACCAAGGGCAAGTCCTGCCTGACCAACCTAGTAGCCTTCCATGATGGAATGACCACAGCAATGGACAAGGGAAGAGCTACAGATGTCATCTGTCTGGACTTCTGTAAGGCCTTTGACATGTTGCCCCACAACATCCTTCTCTCTAAATTGGAGTGGTATGCATTTGACGGATGGACTGTTGGGTGGATGAGGAATTGGTTGGGTGTTCACATCCAGTGGGTAGTGGTCAACAGCTCAATGTCTGGATGGAGATCATTAACGAGTGGTGTCCCTCAGGGGTCCGTATTGGGACCAGTACTTTTCAGTATATTCATGAATGACATAGTGGGATTGAGTGCACCCTCAGCAAGTGTGCAGGCGACACTAAGCTTAGTGGTGCGGCTGACACACATGAGGGACAGGATGCCATCCACAGGTACCTGGACAAACTTGAGGAATTGGCTCTTGTGAGCATCATGAGGTTCAACAAGGCCAAGTGCAGGGTCTTGCACCTGGGTTGGGGCAACCCCTGGTATCAGTACAGGCTGGGGGATGAAGGGTTTGAGAGCAACCCTGCAGAGAAGACTTGGAGTTACGGGTGCATGAAAAACTGGACATCCACTGGAAATGTGCACTGGCAACCAAGAAAGCCAACTGTATCCTGGGCTGCATCAAAAGAGGTGTGGCCAACAGGTCAAGGGCAGTGATTCTGTCCATTTACTCTGCTCTGGTGGGACCCCACCTGCAGTACTGCATCCAGCTCTGGAGCCCTCAGCACAGGAAAGACATGGAGGTGTTGGAGTGAGTCTAGAGAAGGGCCACAAAAATGATCAGAGAGATGGAGCACCTCTCCTCTGAGGACAGGCTGAGACAGTTGGGGTTGTTCATCCTGGAGAAGAGAAGGCTCCAGGGAGACCTTATTGCAGCCTTTCAGTACTTAAAAGGGGCTTATAAGAGTGATGGGGACAGAATTTTTAGTAGGGCCTTTTGCCATAGGACAAGGAGTAATGGTTTTAAACTAAAAGAAGGTAGATTTAGGCTAGGTATAAGGAAGAAGTTTTTCACAATGAAGATAGTGAAACACTGGAAGAGGTTGCCCAGAGTGGTGTTAGATGCCCCATCCCTGGAAACATTGAGGGTCAGGTCAGATGTGGCTCTGAGCAACGTGATCTAGTTGAAGATGTCTCTGCTCATTGCATGGGGTTTAGACTAGATGACCTTAAATGATCCCTTCCAACCCAAACTATTCTATGATTCTATGATTCTATGATCCTATTGCAGAGAATAATGTTACATGACAGACAAGTTTCAGTGATGCAGTGAGGAAGTACTGTGAACAGCCTTCCCTTCTTTAGCCTTTTTTAAGGCTGAATGAGTCAATGAAGACCGTTATTGTCCAAATTGAGGCATCGTCCCATTAAGTTTCAGTAGCTACTTGAGAAAAGAGTGGATAAAATCACATGGATTGAGGAGGGATCACCATTTTCCCTGTAAGTGGGGCTTTTTTCAGACTGTCTATACCTTTTCTTGAGAACTACCAGCCTTCTTCTGTGATGTTTTTCCTCTCCAATGTAATTGTCAAAGGAGTGCACATCAACACCATGAATCTAACCAGAGCTCAATAATATGGCTATATGTGGATGTAGAATGTAAGAGGGATGCCAGTAGGCCTTCATTTTCAAGCCTGCCTGGGCCAAGATGGATAAGCAGGCTAGTCCAGAACCTCATTCTCTCTAACAGGAGGATTCAGCAATATTTACACTGCAAACGAGCCAATGGGTGAGGTCCATCTTGCCTAGATGCATTTCTCATACTTAACAGGGCACAGGGAGTTGGAAACAATCTTACTCCTCAGCATGCAGAAAAGTGAGAAAGAGTGCAAAATATGTGGGGAGGGAGCAATCACAAAATGCATTTTCTCAGCACAGAGCCTGTGAGCCTGTTCATGGGAGCTACAGCCTAGGAGTGACCTCAGCAACACTTGAAGATTGGGGTGTGCTAGTTG
>NW_010564388.1:63970-67126 GCF_000687285.1 Phaethon lepturus | reverse complement strand
CTGCTGACACATCTGGCAGAGACTGCTGTGTTCCAAGACTGTTTCTGAGCAAGGAAAAGTCCCAGTACACTGCGCTAATGCAAGCCCTACCTCCACTTTTCTTGCAACCGCCACTCAGTGCTGCAGGTCTTGTGGTACTGGCCCTGCTGAAGTCAATGACAAAAAGCCCATGAGAATCTAACCTGGATAATCAGCAAATGTATCCTGATGTAACAGTGTTAGACCAATCTCATGACTCTGACGCAATGTCCCCAGAAGAGGGAGGAGAATGGACAGAGAAAGAGGAGGTAAAAAAGCAGGAAAACCTCAGCAACAGGTCTACTGCAGGCTGATGTCATAGGGTGTGGGGGTTAGGGAATCAGGAGACGGAATAACTCTGAAACTTTTTCCCCTGTATACAGTTTTGAAATTGGGTTTGGTTGGTAGTTATACCTGGTGGCGGGGGGCAGGAATAAATCATTGCTGCTTTTTTGAGGGTGTTCCTAGATTTCTACAGTAGGATGCTTTTGGTTGTATCAAGGTATCAAACAGGTCTGGGGTAAACAGCACTGCTTGAGCCAGGGTGCATTGTGACCCGTTTCCTGGAATGTGATGATGGTGCTTTAGTTTTGCAGTTTTCTTTGTCATGGGATTAATGTCTACATAAAGTAATTTCCTTAGGCTAATGCCGAATTAAAGAACACCTCTCATCAGAATGTTGTTGCAGTTAACATAAGAAATGGTAGTTGTAATTACGAAGAGCTTTTCAATCAGGGGGAGAGCGGTGCATTTAAAATGTTTCCCAGTTTGTGAGCTTTTAGCCTGTTACACTGGAGGGGGGAGGAGGCCAGAATGTAACCTTTCAGGTGACTTATGAGGTGTAGTCACTCCTGGTGCTGGTACATTCCAAATAAAGTATTCTATTTTTAAGCAACCAGTCAGTGACATAAATGCCTGACAGGGCTGGAAATACTTCCTCTGTTACTCTTGCCCCTTCTTACCACTGATACAAAGCAAAAATGAAGATTTGTAATGCTTCTGTTAATCCCAAGAAGATGGGACTTAGCTGAAAAGGTGTGTAACTGTTCAATGACTCCTGCTGCACTTGCAAACTCCCAGTGGTAGCCTACATGATGAAATGTGCAATCAGTTCCTACAATTAACACTTAGTAACCAAAGCATGTGGCTTACTTGAAAAATCTGAGTAGGGGTTAAAATTTCTCTTATGCTTACTCTTTTGTGAGATTTAGTTTTTTATTAAATATTTCAATTTTTTTGCTTAGTCTTGTTTTAAGGAAGGCAACCAAGAATAACAGGGAAGGTCATTCAGTGGTTCCTCAGAGCACCAAGCCATTAGGTTTCCTAATTCACATGCTAATTTCTTATTCACTGTACAAATTTCTGTACAACTTTCTATGTTAAATGTAGCCTTTTATTTTTCTATTTGTATTCAATCCATTTTCAAATACACTCTGTCATACAAGCTAAAAGCCATTTAGGACTGTTTGCCTACAATATCAAAACATATAACCTTACATAGAAGCATTGAAAACATTAAAAATACACATACTTTTTATGCAGAGAAACTACTTTACACAGATATGATTTTCTATGAGAGCTGTACACATGTAGCTAGTTTTATCTGACATCAGACGTGCCTGCCGGTCTAATGCTGATGGGATACATCAGAGATTTTCTTTTGCATCAGAAATTTTCTTTTGATATGGTTTCTAATAACAGATAAAAAATAATCTGTTTATGTAATGTTCATCTCTGGAATTATAATTATTTTATGGCTTCTCAGAGGAATGCATATCTCTTCCATACTTAGGAAATCCATGTTCTTGGGTATATTAATCCTTTTTCATTCCTGTCTGGATCCTCAAGCCATCTTGCCACCATTGCTCAGATTATGACTGATGTGTATTTGTTCCTTCTCCCTCTGCCTTGTTTTATAGCAGTCCTTATTTCAGTCATACTGCCCATTTCCACCAGTTTTGTGGAACTATTCTTTTACTCTCTGTGCAGATTTGCAGACCAAATGTTCCCCATTGCTTCCTGCCTCTCTCCAGTTGGCTACACCATGTTCCAGACTTCCTACATACTGAGGTTTACTGCCATGTCTTCTCTGCAAACTCTGTGGTTCTGCAGCATCATAGTCTTGCAAATTAAGCCACCTGAGTGCTCACTTGGCCAGTTTCAAAAATGCTTCCCAGTTTAGAGAAGCAACCCTAAAATCAGAAAGGACAACTTCCTCCCTGAAAGTCCTTCTTCAGAAAACTGTAGCTACTTAGAGAAGTTTTTAAAGACTTGGAGAGTCTTCATTTGTCATGGGCCAAACAACTCCTGAAGGCACACCGTTGAAGCCTGAGTTTACTTAGGCACAGGAAATGTTATCCTCAAGAATTCACCAACGCTGAGAACTGTTGCTGCAATACAGGGTATCAGTCTCAGCACAGAGATTGCACCTGGAAATGGTCTGGTTAAGCTGGTTTAAGTGCTGAGGTGATACATTCATGATAAGCTGCAACCAAAAATAACACATTTTCTGAATTACTTGAAGTCTAAGCAGCCTCTGAGCAGAGACTATGATAGGGTCACTTTGCATTCAGTAAGGGACAAATTCACAGAGAATCACAGAATAACTCTCATTGTGTGTGTGCAAGAAACTGACTATGGCAGCCTATGGAGACAGAGAAGGGGACAGGGAAAGGAGGACTAGGAAGTGTGCATTCATTTGAAAAAATGTGTGTATGGCTATTGGCATCGGGTGGACACAAGCGCTTAAACAGAACTGCAGCCAAATGTCTCCCAGACCATTCTGTTCCAAAAGGAACTCACATGACTTCTCAACTGCTGCTGGCATCCTACAGTAACTCCTGTGCATTGCTGCCTAACAAGCCAAAATGGATGACTCTGTGTTTTTCAGAGCTGTTAATGTCTGTGCTCCTTAGCCCCACACCCCAGGAGGAGGACTGTCTGCCTCAGCACTAGCAATCCAGCGCACCCACTTCAATATATCTTTCCCATGATAATTTTTTTTTTTGACAAACAGAATAGATTATGGTCCAGCAAATCACACAATTCTTCAAGTCTGAAACAGCAGGAACACTATACCTACATCCTATCTGTCTTACTAGTTCTTCTTCTGGAATCCACCTTGGATCAGTGTAGGGA
>NW_010564388.1:57771-63951 GCF_000687285.1 Phaethon lepturus | reverse complement strand
GAATCCTCTCAAGTGCACCCTCTGGGTTGAAGAAAATGACTACCGGTGTGCACAGGTGATCCCGCAGGTCAAAGCCTGTCTGGAGTTGAATCTCTTGAGGGATGTGAAGGTCAACAAGAACTTTGTCTATAAGTACATCAGCAGCAAAAGGAAGACTAGAGAAAGTGTGCGCCTTCTGCTGAATGGGGCAGGGGACTTGGTGACAAAGGACATGAAGAAGACGAACATACTCAATACATTCTCACCTGAGCCCTTACTGGTAAGACCAGCATTCAGGAATCCCAGGTGTCTGAGATCAGAGGTCTAGAGCAAGGAAGTCTTACCCTTAGTTGAGGAGAATCAGGCTTGGGAACATTTAAACAAACCGGACATACGTAAGCCCATGAGGCCCAATAGGATGTATCTATCAAGTGCATCACCTCAGGCCTTTGGAAGGTGATGCAATGACTACTTTGGGAAGTGTTTTCCAGGTAAATGAAGGACAAGAAGGTGATTGGGAGTGGTCAACATGGATGTCTGAAGCTGAAATCGTGTTTCGCCAGCCTGATAGTCTTCTACAGTGGGATGACTGGCTTGCTGGAAGAGAGGAGAGCAGTGGAGCTTATCTTGACTTTCTCAAGGCTTTCAGCATTGTGTTCCATAATGTCCTCATAGACAAACTGATAAAGTACGGGATAGATAAATGGACAGTGAGGTAGGCTGAAAACTGGTGGAATCTGATCAGTAGCACAAAGTCCAGCTGGAACTCAGTCACTGGTGATGTACCCCAGGGGTCAATACTGGGGCTTAAGCTCTTCATTAATGACGTAGATGATGGGATAGAGACACGTTCTGCATGTTTGTAGATGATATGAAATTATGAAAGGTGGTCCAGAGAGGCCTTGTCGGGTTGGAAAATTAGGCCAACAGCAATCTGGTTGTAGGTCAATAAGTGAAAATGTGAAGTCCTGTTCATGGAGAGGAATACCCTCATACACGCTGGGAGGCAGCCAGCTGGACAGCACCACTGCAGAGAAGGACGTGGGGATCCTGGCGGACAACAAACCAAATATGAGTCCACAATGCACCCTCAGGCCATCATCAGCCTGGACTGCATGAGGAAGAGAGTTGCCAGCAGGGCAAGGGAGGAGATCCTTCTCCTCTCCACGGCTGGAGTGTTTTGTTCAGTTCTGCACTCTGCAGTACAACAGAGACATAAACTTCCTGAAGCAAGTCCAACAAAGGGCCAAAAATATGATTGACTGAAGCATCTTTCATACAAGGAGAGACTGAGAGATCCTGGACTGTTCAGCCCATAGAAGAGAAGGCTTAGGGGGGCATTACCACTGTGTTTAAATAGCTGAATGGAAGGAATGAAGAAAAGGGAGCCAGACTCTTCACAGTGATGCCCAGTGACAGGATCAGAGGTAATGGGCAAAAAGTGAAATACATGAAAGAACACAATTTTTTTACTCTGATTGTGGTTGAACACTGAAACAGGCTGCCTGGAGAGGTTGTGGAGTCTCCAACTTTGCAGACATTTTAAGTTCAGCTGGGTATGGTCTTTGGCAACCTCATGCAGAACCTGCATGAGAGAGTGAAAGACAAAGTTTTTAGTTGTGCCAGCCAACCTCAGCTGCTCTGTGACTTTGTGAATGTGTGATTCTGTAAGCTGGATCACAGTGTGGAAACTCCTTTTTTTCCTATTTCAGCACTAGAAATGCAAACACCTTTTTTATGCTAGTTCAAGTTAAGAGCTTAAGTTAATTTTACATTACCATATAGAAGCCTCATGTGGGAAAGCTTTTGGCTTCATTTAAGGCAGTAGTAAATTCTGATAGATGTTAATAGGAATGTACACACACCATCCTTTAGAATGTTTAGTTTACAAAACATCACCTTTCACACCCCATCGGTGGCAGATATTTATAAAAGCACAATATTTAGAAATAAAACATTGTTCCAAGTATCAGCTGCTGCTACAGAGCTGAACATTACAGAATGTGACCCATAGAGGCCTTTCTCCAGATATTTAGCCAGATCTTATTATGACTGTGTAATGCAGTGATGCCTCCGACCTCCTGAATAGATCCTACCCATTTCAGCATTCAAGACCTTTATGTCAGCATATAGCAGATTTGTAAAAAAAAAGACCCCAATCTCAAGAACCCCAAAAAAGTGACTGAACTGTTTACAATTGTGGTTTAAATTTAACAAAAACATTTGCCAAAAAAAAAGGGAAGCTGTAACAAGAAAATGAAATAAAAATTCTATTTTCAGTCAAAGGAAATACTTCAGTTGTCTCTAAATAACTTATTGTTTGCTTTACTAGAAAAAAAGAGCAGAAAATAATTTTCATGCTGACCTAGAATTAGGTCACCTGTATAATTAGTAATAATTATGTAATAATTACTGCCAAATGCTATTGGTTGATGTTTGGTCACTTACGTACATGATAGTTTAGAAACACTAATCCATGTCTTCACCATTCCTATAAACTGAACGTGGGTCTTCTTTTCACTATGTGTCTCCAGTTCACATAATCTTGTGTTGTATGATCTCCCATCTTTCACACCCTTCTGGTCTCTTGCTGACATGTCTTTTTATCCTACTTTTTAGTACTTGCGAAGTAGTGAATGGTTTTGAATTCCCATTGTTCACATGCTCCACTTTGTATTTCCCTTTAAAAAAAAAAAAAAAAACCAAACAAAAAAAGATGGTTATCTAGCACAATATTTAACAGTGAACTTAACATAAGGCCCTTCACAGAATTACAAAATTCCTATAATAATAATATCTAATTTGGATTCTGTGTAGGCATCTCCACTTATGTAGCCCATTTGTTCTGTTTAGTTTTATCAGTCCTTTTTTTGACTAATCTGCTGTTCCCTCTGTTGTCTGGTCACTTGTCCAAGTATCTCATTTGCTACAACTTTCTGCTGTTAATCATGCTAATCAAGCTACACCAAGCCTGTATTTGTTTCTTGGCCCTAAAGTTTAACTACTGAAACCCACTTCCGCTCCACAGCTGCTCATGTCAGTCTCCCTAGGAGGTGGAGTTTTTATCTGATATGGATAAAACCTTCAGAGCTCCTGAAATACATATAAAGTTGAGAAAACTGTGAAACAGTCCACTTCAAACAAAATAAGAGAGCTGGAAGGAAAGGGAAAAACATTTGAAACACTATATGAACATAACCAATTATCCATAAGCTTCCTCTGCCTACCTCTACTTGTACTAAAAGCCTGCCCAAACCTCAACCCATCTCAAGTATTCATGTTTATTTTCTTTGAAGAATAGTGTTGTGTAAATTGTCCTCTCAAACCAGCTACTAAAAACATACAAATTTCATGTAGAAGAAATGTACAAAATAAAAATCTTGAATCCTTTTCAAATTTCACCTAACAGTTTTTTTCTAAGAGCCTGTAACAAAAAGCCTCATCCAAACATACTTCTTTGAAGCACACTATGATTTCCATTTTATTATACCTTACAGTACTAGCAGAAGCTACAGCTAATGTTACACTTTTGTTTCTGTTATAAACCGTTCCCTTTCCATTCCCTTCTGTTCCACTGAGCTTTCATTCTTTTCTTTGTTCTCATACCTGGGAAAGTGGAATGATGACAAAATCTTACATGAATTTGAGTGGAAGAACAAAGATTTTTGTACTGGAAGATCATGACAAATGTTTAAATATGAGAATTGCCCAGAAGGTCAAAGGGCAGCACTTATCTCTGAAACTAGATGCATGAAATTGTGAACTAGCTACTGATGTCTTTTTAAGGCCCACGGTTGCACTTGAAGAAAAAAACAAAGGCAGTCCCATCCATGTTTTGCCTGGTTTAAGGATCTCCCCCACTATCACTGAAGTTCTTCCCATAACCACAATAACTACTCAGTCTCTTCAAAATTCTGCTAAATATTTGCCTGCAATGCATGAGAAGGAAACAGTGACAATATGCAGAACTGCATTAAGGTACAGGTCCATACAGCTATTTTACATCTTGATGCTTTCAGTGGAAAACATGAGATACTACAGATGAAACTGCAAAGACTCCTTAGTGAAAGATGAGAGATAATCCCTCCTGCTTTCCTAAAGATTCCCTTTCCAACAGTATCATCTAAGTCTACAGAGCTGAAGAAACTCAGAAGATTGATGTTAAGCTTTCCTTCCAGAGTGTGCATACATATATATATAAGCACTTTGTGATGAGACTAGGCCTCTTTGAAAATGTGGTTTAGAAAAAACAGTTCTCAATGGCAACATGTTAAATCCAGGGAACAGCCAAATGAGGCTCCACTGGGTTTCACCTTGATCCCATTCTACTCAGTATCTTAACTAGTAGCTTGAGGAGCACAATGTGCAAGTGTTGTAGCCAGTACAAGAGTAAGGGCAACACATATACCAGTCATCTAATCTCAGGAACCAGTATCACAATAGAAGATACAGTCATTGGCAGTGATAGCAGCAACACAATAATGGGTTCCAATCATAAGGAAGGAGAAGTTAAATATACAAATAAATGGGAAAGTACCAGTGAGCCAACTGGAAGGTAGAAAAGGGTTCTTCTTAGTTATATTGGATAAAAAACTATGTGAATGTGTGCCAGGGAGGTGGGACATAGCCAACATTGGGTTGTATTCACAGCGGTGCTGAATCTGAGCGATGAGAGGCAATACTTTCTTCTGGTCCATTCATAGGTTATATTAACTGGAGAAGTCAATACTTTTCCAGGGAGATTCCAGAACCTAAGGAAGGATGTAGACAAACTGCAAAGCCTGAGGGAGACTCAGAAAATATGGCCTCTTAGAGCAAAATGGAAAGAGCTGAGTTAAGTTAATCTCAAAAAGGGGACAGAGAGTGTAACTTTTTAACAGCTTCCTAATGCTCCAGCTGAGGATGACTAAACTTAATTCCCTGCTCGTCACAAGGAGATGTCATTAGCAGTCAAATATAGTACAGAAAAGCTGGCTGTCTCCTCCAACACCGAAATTAGTGAGACTTCATACATCCTTCAAAATGACTCAGATCCCTTTTGTTGGGGTAGAGGATTCTGGGATCAGGATCTGAACAGGGAGATACTGGGGCTTCACTTAGAAGACACATTTTTTTAGCAGTTCCTTACAATAATGAGTTTAAAGGCAGCATTTCATCCAAGGTATGAGATTTTTGTCTCACCATTCAGAAATATCCAGCCTTCCCTAACATGCTACACGTGGGGTCCTGGTGGTGTTCACTATTCTCAAAGGTAAGGTGCAAACAAACCAGGCAGCATGGATCTCGCTCTGAGTGTCTAAAGCAAAAGCGTGAAAAAAGGAACACCCTGTGCTGCAGCAAACTCCATCTAATAATCCTGACTGGAAGACCATTGTACATCAGGGAGTTAGGTGATTACATTAGTAACAGCTAATATGAGTGTGCCCAAGCCAGGGCTGTGCTATGCTCTGCTATGCTATGTGACATGCACAGCTTGGTCTTCAGGCCTGTCTTGTGCTGTGCATATCTATTGGCTGCAGGATAAACTTACCTGGTTGACTGTAGCAGAGGAACCTACACAAAGTTCTACAGAAGCTTGTTCAATCCCAACCACTCACAGTTCTCATGTTTTTGTCCCAGAGTCTGAGATTGTTTTCTCAGAAAACTACCCTGAGGTAGCATCATGAAATGAAAAATCAGCTTCCACTAACAAAGAGAAAGAAAAGAAACAAAAGAAGTCTGTGTTCTTACAGTTACAAAAAATACTTAAAGCTCTGTGTTCTTACACTAAAAGTTATTTAACTGTGGCTGCACCTAAAATATTTTTTATACATGAGATTAGTTTACAAATAAATATTTTTAAATGGCATATGGTTTCCTTTTTTGACTCTGTGACTTTTTTCTCTTTTAAGTCTTGAAAGTTGAAGATGTTTCATTCTCAAGCCTTTCTGCACACTGGCTATTATTTTAATGAACAAAATGAAGTAATCCCATAATCCCAGAAACTGGTGTTTTAAGATAGGAAATCTGATGAAATGCCAAGTATTGCTTCACGTCTCTTCAGGAACAGATCTGTACCCCTAACACCATTCTTACCAGACTTTTACTCACCTATATTGGAGAGTTATTAATCCCAGGAATAGCCATGGGAGCAGGTTATACATAATCTGCATAATGTATTACAAACACAGCTCAGAAGATGCACTTGGCAATTCACTGCAC
>NW_010564388.1:41950-57740 GCF_000687285.1 Phaethon lepturus | reverse complement strand
TCCTGCTGAGACAATGTTAAAGGAAACTGCAACTACCCACTATATCTGAATAATAACACTTAGTTCATGTTTTATTCAGAAGATAGACTTGTTTGACTGTTTCACAGCTTCAGGCATGATTTAATTACTATTATGATGTAAGCTAAGAGTTTCTTTTTTTTTCTTTCTAGTGACTAACTACATTTAGGTGATGAAAGGCATTACTCCAATGTAGTGTTGCAACATCTGATCTCCATTTTCTATGAGAATCATCAGACATAATAAACGTGTGTAATTACAATGAAGACCCTACTATTTAGTGAAAACTGAATTTCTAAGCATATTTCTAGCATTTCTGGTTTCTGGAACACAGGTTAATGTCAAGTGATAATGATCATCTCTCAGTGACTGGAAAAAAAAACAAACTTGAAGCAAGCTAAGGCTCATCATGGTAGTGCATGCCTCACAGTTCTAGCCACACAGCCTCAACATGGTTCTTCACTGCTGAAAGTCAGGCAACAGATGCAGTTTCTTCAGCTGTGTACAATGCCTTCCCCTCACAGGAAAGATGAGCATCAGCATCTCTACCAAGAAAAAAATTGTGATGAACAATGTTCTTCAATGTGTTCATTCAAACAACCTACTTTTTTTTTTAAGAATTTCTGGGATGAATGATCCACCTGAAGACAGAACTAAGCCACGAAATCTAAATCACGATATCAGTAAAAACTTGAGACTATGCATTATTTTTCTGTTGATATTATGGCAGCATGGAGAGGGAAAGTATCTCTGGTAAGGCTCCAAGGAGATACAGAGTCAGAAAGAAACCCTCCCCAAAGGGTTCTCATGCCAAGCATGAGTTTAGAGAAGAGGCAGCCTCAGGATTTGTGTTGCCTTAATGACATGCCAGTATCTGATATATTATGAGATGCTGTAGTGTGACTGACTTTGGTCTTGTTTCATGATAGGCTCAACTGAACAAAAAAACCCCACATAAGTTAATAAAGCAGTAACGCTTCTAGCCTCAAAGCCAAGAACTACAGAGTCTCTGTCTCTTGAGCTTTATAGCATGGAAGACTCTAATATACCTCAGGTTTGATGCAGAAAAAAAAAAATCTTACTTGACAATGTAGCCTTCACCCACTGCCAGTGGGACACACATTGGCTTTCAACAAGCCTTGGAAAAGGAGGAAAAATCTGGAGAGAGAGTGGAGTGCTCACAGCCTACTAACCTTTACCATGCTACCAGCAATAGACAAAAGACTACTATATTCAAACCAAGTATCAGTACACCTCTAAATTACTGTATTTCCCACAATCACTGAGGTACTGCTTCAGTAATGTCTGAAATACGTAGGAGAAGCAGGAAGAAATACAACTTCATAAAAAATTGAGTGCAAGTCACACGGTGGGTTAAAGTTAGATAAAAAGCATTTTAGTTTCTTAGGCATAATAATATTTTTACTTTCTTACTTGGGCAATAGGGAACCTGGTGGACATAGAAGAATCTAACCTCCAACGGGACTTTATCTGCCATGTAATTGAAGAATCTAACCTCCAACGGGACTTAATCTGCCATATAATTGCAACACCTTCCCTAGTGGAGCCTGCAGGACACTAGACTAGAGTCTTCAGGTGCTTCTGGAAACTATGTTGTTTACTGACTCTTTTTGAAAGTTCTTCAGTGCATGAATAATTCATCATAATGAATAGCTCTTCTGCAGCTCCTGTCCTGCACTGGGAGGCTGAGCATAGCCTGGAGAAAGGTTAGATATGTAGCAGCACACAAGAAGAGGAATTTGAGACAATATGGACTTTCACTATTACATTTATTTCTGGGTACACTCCAGCCTGCTGCTGCTGTTGGCTTAACATGCACATCATCCAACAATGACCAGTAAGTTTCATTTAAGCTGCTAGTCAATTTTCAGATTTGGGCTTGTAAAGTGACTCATATGAGGCTTTCCTACATGACAGCAGACAAAAATGATCCTAAGAAAGCAAAGCTGTATTTACCAGACAAGCACAGTTAATGTCAGCTCAGTCTCTCCCCCATATTTGCACAAAAACTTCTCCTAAACAGATCTCACAACAGGTTTCTCTCTCCCTTGAAAGCCATGCTCTGATTCAGTGGCCAGTGATGGAGATGTCAGCTTTGTCCTGGTTGCTGCTGCAGAGCTGCCGTTTGAGCTGTGCATGGCTCAGCCAAGCTTGCTAGCTCTGCCTGCTATTGAGATAGTTACCAAGGGCAAGACAAGTCTCTTGCAATAGCCCAGATTTTGCATACCTCACCTGGAGAGTGTAACTAGTTAGACATAGCTTAGAGGACCAGTAGCCCAAGGCCCCTTCAAACAGAAGGAATTTGCCAATCGACCGAAAGAGGCAGTCCCGTTCCAGACGGCAATTCAAATCATAGCATGAGATGAATCACTGTGATTCCTCTCACTGTCCAGAGTCCTCTTCATCTCCACATTCCCTGCCAAGCAAGTCCAGGGCAACCATGTTGAGAGACTGTTGAAATCAGGGTCTATCACATTGGCAACTTTCCTCTTATCTGCAAGACCAGACATGCTGTCAAAGGAGAAAATTGTGTAGGTTAGATATGATTTATTCTATATCAGCTGCTTTCTACCCTTTCAATATGTTCTTAGGAGCCTGTAAATTTATTTTTATAATAATTTTCCTCAAAATCTTTCCCCAAGTTGAAGTTGTTACACACACTCTTATTTTCCCTTTTTACAAAAAAGTAGGATGCCTGACCTTCCCAGGCTCCTGGGAATTTCTTCAGCCTCTGTGACTCATTAAATATTGTATTGTGGACCTCATGAGGCCCTAGCCATAAAATCTGGTACCTGAAGAATTGGATCTTAAGAGCTGTTTAGGGAATCTTGCCACTCTGTGTGCACCGTACCCCAGTTAAATTAATGATAACTGGCTGATCTGTATCCCAGGTAATTTTTAGTTCTCTGTGATTTTAAAAACATACTTGAAGAACAATCAGATGGGACAGCACAGGCAGTGGTAGTGTGAATGAATACCTCTGAGGCTAGAACAGACCACACTCTTCAGGCAGACAGAAACTGAGTTCAGTCCTTGTTTCCCAGCTGTCTTGTAGGCTGCTCTTTCTAATGCAGTTCAGTTAGCAAGTGCCTATCATTCAACAACATGTGCTGAAAATCAGTTCCTCAAGATTCACTGAATAACTGAATATGGAGATCTAGTCCAAGCCCTGGAAGAAACTAAGGGAATAAATATCACCTGTGACTTAGAATACTGAAGCATCATATGATTTTAATAAGTATTTCTGTGATTTCTTTTTCTTTTCAAGCTGTGACTGAATTTCCTTCTCTGTTCTATCAATACAGCAAACTTCAAAGAACCCTAAGCCTTTCAGAGAGTCTGTTTTTTTCTTCAGCCTTTGATTCCTTACCTGTAGGTTTTCAGGAGTGAAAGACCATGTATGCTAAGACAGTGACCACAGCAGTGTGCCATGATTTATTCATTATCTAAGCATGATGTTTGAAGTCAGGTCTCAGTCTCAACAGGACAAGCCACAAAACTAAAATGATGTGTGTATTTTAATTATGCTTACATAATATATGCAAAATATATAATATGTGGATAATAACACATAAATTTTTTATTGTCTATTAAAAACTGTACATAGCAGCCCTTCATTGTTCTGCACAAAGTGACAAATGGCCTTCCTCTTCAACATGGACCAACACAGGGGATCTAACAAGTTGTCATTCTCTCAACAACATAAATACAGTTCACTATGCCACAGGAAATTTTCCTATGGTCAGATAACCACACTTCATTAAAGGCATCAAAATATATAGATAAGATACAGGTGCGGCCACACCTTTGAACAAGTTACTGCAATGGTTAATTACCCTCCACATTAAAAACAGGAACCTTATTTCTGATCAGAATGAAGTCTAGCTATAGTTTCTAGGCACCAGTTTCTTGTGGCCGATTTTGCAACTAAAAAAGCCTTAATGATCCAAACCTGTGGATCCCATGGGTTGTTATAAAATTCCTGGTTTTTGACCTTTTCACTGATTTAAATGAGAGGAAGGAATAGGTTTCTTCTCACTTAACTGAACTCTTTCTGTCCTCCTCTTTCTCCCAGGTATCACCATTTCCAGAAACTGTTAGAGTAGAAGGACTACAGTCATGATGATAACTTGTGACTCAGTGCTGGATACCATTCCTGGCAGAATGGTGGTCTTCCTCCAAAGAATAAACATGTGACTTCTGCCTGAGAACAAGATTAACTCAGGGATGATCACCTTCACCTCATAATTTTGGTTTTGCTTTTTTCATATTTGTAAGAAAAATGTGAAAAAGTGTTTTGATTTCTTTTAAAGATATGAGATGTCTGTGAAATTTTCTATATCAGGGATAAATTAAAAATAAGTGTACCTTGTAGTTCCACCTTCAAAATTTCTCCCACTTGCAAGAAAACCCTCATCTGTAAAAAAAAAAAAAAGCTTTGTTTGATGTGTCTGTCGTGTCACAATGACAGAGTACGATGCACATATATTCAGTGGGTTACAATGTTTAATCTCAAATTTCATCACCACAGAACGATGTTTTCTGTTAACAAACAAATAACTGAAAGTAAGTTGCCAAAGCTTTGAAATGGAAATACAATTTCAGCATATATACAAATGAGAAAATTTATACAAATGTGAAAATGGGATTCTCATCATAGTACATAAAAAATGTTTGCTCGTGCTTTTTGACAATATACAAAGACACGGAGAGATATTCACTTACATACAAGTCCAGCTCCAAGAAGTAGTGGATAGACGGATGGATGGATGGATGAACAGATGGACAGATGCATGGAGGAATTATTTCATGAACAACTGACTAAAAGGATGAGAAGATGGGTGTGGTACCATGAGAATTGCCTTCAAAATTTCAGAAAAAGTCAAAATAAGAAACTAAAATTTCTTTTATGCTACACATCTAAAAATGGATACATGTGTTTTATTAATATTTTGACAAGACTGAAGCCTGGACATTCTCAGAATTACCTTGAAAACAAAAACTTACATTACTGAACATTAAGAATTCTCTTCTCCCTGCCCCATACAGCCTGACAAAAGAAAGGTGGGAACCCTAGGCAATTTAAAATTGGGGTTTTAAAAAGAACACTCAAGGTTCTCATGGAAACACTGCCAGTAAAGTTTTGAAAAGTGGGTCAGGGGCCATTCTACAAAATTCAACCTTCTCCAGGGAGATATAGGGCTGAGCAGTCTGATCTAAAGGAATTAGGACAGTAAAACGCAAATTCTGAACTTAATCTGATATCTGTAAAGAGATTAATAGGAGATATAACAACAAGTATAAGCAAGGGATAATCTTGGCCCAAGCATCATTGCGGAAATAAGGTTACTTATACTTTTCATTATTTAATCAAATCCAAAGGCTCAAGCACTAGCTACAGCACTCAAAAACTTGAGATAGAAAATGATTCTTCCTGAAATAAGTGAAGCTTACACGATGAATTATTAGCTCCCTTTCTTCTCCCCTAATGCTGCTTTTACCACAAAAAAAAAAACAGATCAATGTCCTCCAAACTTTTTTGATTGTGCAACCCTAGCAGAAAAAAGTTTTTGAGAACACACAACAGCAATATATGTATATATGTTCATTTGTTAGTTATACATGTTATTATACATGTACTACTGTGATAATATACTATGTACACTATAAAGCATGCATCAAAATAGAAATTTTAAAAATTACGTAAAGATGAAACAAGCAACAATTAAAATGTTTGTTTTGTTTTGTGTTACGTTATGTTATATTATGCTATGTTATGTTATGTTATGTTATGTTATACCATGTTATGTAATTTATTAATGGTACAAGAAATATTTTCTTCCCACACTATAGATTGTGCAGTGCATGCAACCCACTTTGGAGACCACTCCCCTAGAAGATGTCATTCTAGACAGAGATGGGGAAGAGTGACAGAACTGCAGAAAGGTAAGTCCCAAATACCTGTTGGGAGAGAGGACAGATCTGGGATTTAGGCCATGGGAATTGGAACACTCGGCAGGATTCCCAGGTACAAGCAGCATTGTCCTATTCCAAGGACAGAAACACCATAATTCAAATCTTCAAATAGGTCAGCTGCCTTTAAAACTGGGAATTTGAGTGGTTTTCTTTTTGCCATCCAGTTCATGTTTGCTGCTTTGTATGGTATACTCACATCCACATTGAGGCTTACTTTCAAATGTTGTCCTCAGCCATGGAAGCTAAACTAACATTTTCTTAAAAAGAAAAAAAAAATGCTGCTCTCCTGGCTCCTAATCCAGCTGCTGGAACTTTAAGAAAGGCTCCACTCTCAACCTGTTCAATAAAATCCCAGGAACTGAAAACATTTGACTATGCCTTTTAAAATCTTCCCTTCCCCTTCCTTCTCACTCTTAAACAAAATAGTTAGTGGACTAAATAATTTATAAGCAACAAAGGCAGGACACCCAGCACCTAAAGCAGGTGGGAAGGAAGGTAACAGTGCATGAGCCTGCAGGGTTTCTTCTCTTCCCATATGTTCTAATTACATTTGGTGCTATACAAAAACATGGAAAAATTGGCTCACTGGATAATACCTGAAAAGCTATTGTTTTTCAGCAATACAGGTGGATCATACTGACAAGAATTTAAATATTTACAGCATAATTCAAACAAATACTAGACCTCAAGCAAAACAGGGAGTTCTCCTACTGGCACAAAAGTTTTTATGAAATCACTAATAAAGTAGAGAGGTTATCAGCTACCCACCATGTTTATTTTGAAGTCAGAGAGGTTGACTGCATAATGTGCAATAGGTAGGAAAACAGGATGAACTTCACATAGCAAACCCACCTGATAAATCCCCAGAGGTCTGCTGCTAGTGCTAGACTAGTGCTGTAGTCTCTGCTGCATCAGTTTCCCTGCTGTTTTACACATCCTTGCTAGATAAACATTAGCTCAGGTACAAGTTATTTTGGAAACAGTATCTGCTCTGGTTGTGGGCATCACCCTAGTATAAGATCCAGGTCATGCCTATGTAACGTGCTTTCCTCTTTGTATACAAAGCAGCTGGACCCTGAACAGTGAACAGTAGAAAGATGGCAGCACTTTTACACTTTTCCAAACTCGTTCTCCATCAACCTGTAGCATAGGCAGTACCTTCAGTACCTTTCCTTGGTTTCTATTAAGTGACAGTCAAGATGGTGCCAACGTCTATGGCAAATGAAATATTGGAGAAAAAAAATGAAGATAGTCTCCAGTCTTTCAGTTAGTCTTTTTCTCTTCACAAAGGTAATAACGAAATAATTTTGCTGCTTGACTGTTTAGTCCTCCATGAGGACCAAAATAACTTCCTATTCCCAGTCACCATCTTCATTCTCTGCTAGCCAACTCCAGAAATGTATGAATATTAAATGCAAGACTAACTGAAGGCAAAGAGAAATGGGATTGATTGAGTAATCCAACAAAGTACCAGTAGACCTCTGCTGGATGACCTGAAGAAAGCCTAATGAAATTAAACCAATCTTTATTGTTAGTATTTCCCAAGAGGAACATTTCTTGGTGAATACTGCCATTCTTGTATATGAAATATTCAATAAAAAATCTGCTTCCACATTCTAAGGAAAATGCCTCTACGACCATAAATCTCTCTTGAGATTGAAAATGCTACAGCATTAAAAGCTAGGGCATAGAAGGCTTTATCTCATGGTGAGTGTCTCATGAGAAATGTTGTAAAAGCACTCTGTCTACAGCCTCATGTGCTCAGAAAAGTCCATCTGTTTTTTCAGTTTCTTGTTTGTCTCACACATATGTTCCTTATCAGGTATAAGACCTTGCTGCTGTGTATCATCTCATTTTTTTCTTTGTACAGGACCAGCTCTAGCTCCCTCTCTATCTCTCTCCTAAACAAAATGGATACTGTTCCAAAATTCCAGATACCACCAGAATGTATTATTACTATGTTGTCCAGTAAAACCCAGAGAGGTAGGCTCTGTGGTGCAGTTCTGTGCATGCTCAGATTGAGGGGTCATCCCCTGCTGGAAACAGCTCACAAGAGAGATGCACAGGTGAGGTAAAAGGACCAACACCTGTTGTCACTGAGGTGGGGAACAAGGGCATGAGTTTCTCAGAGCTATACCAGAGGAATATGATAACACTGAAAAATGAAAAGCCCTTAGATTTATTTCATAGACTTATAGAATCGCAGAATCATAAGATAATTTGGGTTTGAAGAGACCTTTAAAGATGATCTAGTCCAAACCCCCTTCCTGTGGGCAGGGACATCTTTCACTAAATCAGATTGCCCAAAGCCCCATCCAGCCTGATCCTGAGAACTTCCAATAATGGGACATCCACAGCTGTTCTGGGCAACCTGTTCCAGCATCTCTACATCCCCGTCATAAAAAGTTTCTTTCTTGTATCTAATCTAAATCTACCCTCTTCTAGTTTAAGACCATTGCCCCTTGCCCTGTCACTACAGGCCCTGGTAACAAGTCTTTCTCTGTCATTTTTATAAGCTCTCTTTACATGATGAAAGGCCACAGTGAGGTCCTCCTGGAGGCTTCTCTTCTCCACACTGAAGAAGGCCAACTCTCTCAGCCTTTCTTCATAGGACAGGTGTTCCAGCCCTCTGATGATTTCCATGGTCCTCCTCTGGACCTGCTCCAACAGGTCCATGTCTGCCTTGTACCGGGGACCCCAGAGCTGGATGCAGCACTCCAGGTAGAGTTTCACAAGAGCAGAGTAGACGGAGAGAATTACCTCCCTCGACCTGCAGACCACGCTTCTTTGTACGCAGCTCAAGTTGCAGTTTTCTTTCTGGGCTGTAAACACCCATTACGAGCTCACATTCAATTTTTCATCCGCCAGTATCCTCAAGTCCTTCTCTGCAGGGCTGCTCTCAATCTATTCATAACCCAGCCTGTATTTATATTGGGATTGCCCTGGCCCAGGTGCAGAGATGTGGGAAGAGAGATTACCATTGAAAACTGAGGCAAAAAAATTGCTGACCACCTCAACCTTCTCCACGTTGATTATCAGTGCTCCTGTATCGGGGGCTATATTTTCTTTAATCTTCCTTTTCTGTCCAGCATACCTGTAGAAGCCCTTCATATTATTCCTTGCATCCTTGGCCAAGTGCAGCTCCAACTGTGCCTTAGTTGTCCTGTTCCCAACTTTATACATGCAGGTAGTGTCCCTGTATTCTTCGCAGGATATCTGTCCCTGGTTCCACTGCCGTTACCTTTCTGTCTTACACTTTAGTTGGACCAGGAGGTCCTTACTGAGCCATGCTGGTCTCTGGCCTTCCTTGACTAGTTTCCTACACATGGGAATCAAGAACACTCGCACTCTGAGAAGAATGGCCTTCCAGCTCTTCCTGTTTGTTACCCATGCTGTGTGCATTGGTACAGAGGCACTTCAGCTGGGCTATTAACCACTTCACCTCTTTAGATGAACATGCCTTAGTTCCTTTGAGGCATTTCAGAGGTGTTTCCATGTTGGTTCCTAATACATCAGCAGCCCTAGCTCTCTGTTGCTCAAGACTCCATCCTGTTCCCTGTTAAACCTAGTTTAAAGCTCTCCATATAAGTCTGGCCAGTTTGTTGGTGAACACCATTCTGTCCATTTAGTCAGGTGAAGCCCATCAGCTCACAACAGACCCAGCTTCGCAAAGGTAGATCCATGATCATAGAATCCAAAACTGTGAGTATGGCACCACCCATGTAGCCAGATATTCACCTTTCAATTTGTCTCCTCTCCTCTTACTGAACCCCTATCTCTAACTGGGAGGATAGCGGAAAACACCATTTGTGCTCCAGACCCTTTTAACATTGCTCTGAAGGTTATATAGTCTCTTTTGAGTGTTCAGAGTTGCCTTGTCATAGACCCTACATAGAGTAGTAGGAGTAGATGATAATTTGTAGGGTTTGCTAGGCTCAACAGCCTCTCAGTGACATTAATAATGCAAGCTCCTGGTAAGCAGCAAAACTTCTCTAGAGAAATAGTCTGGATTGGAAATGGGTGCTTTGATGCTGCTCAGTAAGGCATCTCCAATTACTGATACTTTATGTGCTTTTCTGGTGGCACTGGTTCTAATGCAAGTGGTCAGATTAGCTTTGAATGGTTGGCTTTTCCTGTACCCTGTCCATTACTAATGTGCTCTTCATTCTCCAATGACAGAGCATTATATTTGTTGTGTACAGACACTTCAGTGGAAGGTTCTCCATGCAGAGACAAGGGTCCAATCTCCTTCATCTCATGAATTACTAGTGTCAAGGAGCTTGAGGTTGCTTTCAGGCTTACCTTACCCTTGTGCAGCCTTAAGGCTGGGTTGTTTCTCAGTCTGGGGCAGCATGCAATACCATTTATTGCTCTTCCATTCACATTCCCAGATACTGTGCTGCCTGTTGAGCTCCACATGTAACATAGGTAGTTGTTTGAAGAGTTTTTCCAGCTAGGCCCACTTGCAGCTATGACATTCAGCAGTAGGGATGGATACTAGGGGGAATTCCAGGTGCTGGAGCATCTGGTCTGAGCAGCTGTTTCTGTTTTTGGGAGGTCTCTTTGGATGGACACATCAGCATATGTGTAGTATTTCTGCTTCGGTTTCAGTCTCAGACTTGCAGTTGCAGTGAGTAGACACCATTTTCTTTCAGCAGGCAGTCTCCTTACAGTTTACAGAAAAAAAGACCCAATTACAAAATGGTAATTCTTTTGAAAACTTCATCCTTTTAATTTGAATTTGAATTGTAATTTGGATTGGAGTTTGAATTCTCTGGAGACCTCAAGCTTCTGGGTAAGCTTGCACAGCCACCAGCTAGCTGGAGTGACTGGGCTGTAGCATAAGCCTGCTGGTAAGCAGAACAGGCAGCATCCTGACAGCTGGCTGAGTGCACTGCCCTTCTTGCACTTTCTCATGCTAAAATCCTTTAACCACATGGGCAGTCCAATACTTCCAAATACAGGAAGCTACATTTTTTAACTTTTGTTTCTGTTTTGTATTGCTAGACAAAGACAAATCCCAGCTGCCCACAGAAATTAGAATCAGTCTTTGGTGTGTTCTGCAGATTATACAGAATCAAGTGCTTTCATACAGAGGCATACAGGAAGAATAATTTCAGAGCTCTCTTAATTCTCTCAGCTTTGTGCAAAATCATAAGTGTTCCAAAGTTCTAGCAGGATCTAGGGCCTGCGCTTTACCCCAGAATCTTAGGTTCTACATTTTTTAGGTTTTTATGCATGTATTTAATTTTATAATTTATTTTACAGGGAAATGAGATGTAGTGTGACAAATAAACTTCAGTGGATAGAAAGCAGCAGCAAAACACCAGAAGTTTAAAACTTCTTGTTAATGTATCTTTTAAAACTTTCTAAGGGAGAGTGAAAAAAATATTACAGCAAACTCTGGAACTCTAACTTTAATTAAAGTTCCTTTCCTGTGGAAAGTTCCTCACCAGAATGTTGCTTTACCAGGAACAAGAAGAATGCAGAAACTTTATTAAGACATTAGGACCAGAGGCAAGAAATGAATGGACCACTTTGTGAGTTTCAGCAAAGGACTAAAACACTGTAAAAGTCACTGTGGTCCTCTCCTTTGCACCACTCAATATCTAGTGTAAAGCAACTTAAGTGTGATTATTTAGTACCTTTTCAGTATTTTCTTTGCCTTTTCTCTTTCCCCAAACAACATGTGCTTTGTGACATTTTGCTATGAAAGCAGTTTGTAGCAGTTTCATGTATAATATGACAACTGGCATCTATGACAATTGGCATCTTTTCATAGAAATAAGATGTAGAGCAGGAAAGCTCCAGTATTCATTGGTGCATTATGGCTTGTTTCTACCAGATACTTGGTAATGCAAGGTTCACAGCATACAGTAATTTGTCTCAGGTCAGACGCATCAGGACTGAGGGATATGTAAAAAAAAATGAAGAGGCTAACACATACTTGAAAGGCAGTGACTTTGTACTCTGGAAAAATACTGAATGCAAAAGCTGTCTCTCTGAACAGTGATCTTACAACATCACCACTCTCTTAAAGTGATTCAGCTCCTTTGTTTTTGTTTTTGGTTTAGAAGAAAACAGAAACCTGTGCTCTTCATCACAGCATAACCACAGAGCCTCACAGCTGTCCTGGGTTACAAACACAAGTTAAGACAAGGAGTGGCAGACAGATCTGCTACAAAATGAATCAACCCACTCCAGTTCTATGCTGACCCTTGAGCCGGTTAACCTTGTGGTAAAACAAAATCACTTAGTACCCTACCTCTTTTTAAGATAGACGACACACTGAGTATTTACCCCAAGGTAAAAAGAAAATGCCATTTTCATAAGCCATAAAGACATGTTCCATTTCTGGGCTCTAACTCACCTCAGTATGGGCTTACTTCCACGTAGCCTAATGTTAAACTTGCCAGGAATTAATCTGTACCTCAGTCTCTGTCTCTCCATCTCTGTTGTTCCCATTGGAGCAGAAGAGTTTGTTGTGACAAATCAGAAATACTTCAGAGACAGGTGTCATGAAGAGAACGATCAAAAGGAAGCAGTGTTCAGAAAAGGGTCTGTAAAAGATGAATACACCTGTGTGTTACACTGTGTGTACACATGCATGAGATTTATTGGTGACATTATTTGGTTTGGCTAAATAGTCCAGAGCTAGAGAACTACAGATAACTTTCATAGAAAACCAGATACTTTCCAGGTACATTGATGAAAAGAGCATGATATTTAAGATCATGGAAAAAAGATGAGTGGGGTAAGAGTGTAGATGCAGGGAAAGCATTCAATGTCACTGACCTTGACTTTAGCAAGACTTTCAACATGATTTCACACAGCATCCTTGTAGCCAAGAAGTAACTTAATGGTCTAGGCAGGCAGATTGCTCACTGGGTGAAATGTTGAGTGGATTATTAGGTTCAAAGCATAGTGGCTGATATGTACTCCACTTGGGCTGAGTGACAAGTGGCTCAAATCCTCAAGGATTTGTCCTGGAGCCTATTTGATATCTGATATTGTTATCAATGACCCACATGAGGAGACAAGGCATCTCATCACGTATGAGGACGACACCAAATTGTGGGTGCTGTTAATCCATCTGAGGGCAGACCTGTCATTCAATGAGACCTAGAGAGGGAAATGGGCCTGCAGAAACATCATTAAATTTGGCAAAGAGAAATACAAAGTTGTTCACTTGTGAAGGACGATTGTTTAACCTAGAGAAAAAGACAGCTTTGGAGGGACCTAACAGTTATCTTACCAACAAGGTCATAAAGAAGACATAGCAAGACTTTTCACAGTGGGAAATGGGAGGTGAATCAGAGACAATGGCCAAAATGAAATCAGTGGAGGTTCAAATGGATACAAGGAAAAATAGGAAGAGTTTTCCTAGAGAGGCTGTGTAGTCTTCATCCCTGGAGGTTTTCAAGACTTTTTTGCATAAAGCCTTGTGCAACCTGGTCTGAATTCAGTCTTGGTCCTGCTTTGAGGACAAAATTGCATTATATACCTATGAATCCAATGTAGGATCTTATGAATCTTGTAAGAAATAGGAAATAAACCATAGCTATCATCTGACCTCCTGATTTCCCAGATTCTGAGGAGCCTCGCTATCCTGTCCAGCTTTAGTCAAACTCTGACATTTTGACAAGGGTGAGGGTGAATCCTCCCTCTTGGAGGAGCCAGCAGACTGGAAGTTGTGCAGTGAAAAGTCACACCATACTTGTGCACAGAAGGATAAACATCTCAAAGACCACCTGCAAAGAATGTCCTCTGCAGACACCTGCCATATACACCCACAGTAGATCCAGGCTGTCAATTACACCACAGATTATTGTCCATTCCATATACTCTGGAAAATGACGATTGCAAGTTCCACAGACCATCTGACTCAGTCCTAAGCCACATGCCTCATCCTTTGTATGCAGAAAAGCAAAGGTTCTCTCCTAATTACACTGAATATTTCAGGAAACAAACAGGCTTTTTTATTCTAGATTTTCTAAAAGGGGAAGAGACTTATGAATTTCACTGTGTTCCTTCAATTGCCAGAAAAGCTGGAGAATTCTGTTCTCATTACTCTTCTAATAGTCTGGTCCTCTGCAGTGGGATGATCCATTAATCCATTAATTCCATGCCATGGAAAACATCCATTGTCTCAACATATGTCATCTGTACGTATCTTTCTCAAGAAGGGTTTTTATGGAAATTATACTGAAAGATTAAAACCAAAAAATTAGTTTCCATTTAGGGACAGAGTTCCGATTGCCATTTTGCAATGACATGTGAATGACAACTCCAAGTAAGAGAGGCAAGAACTGTTTAACAGACAGGCCACTGGACTAGGACACCAGAAACTTGAGTTAAACTCCCTGGGTTTAACTCAAAGCAAGGCTTCCATCTCAGTCAAAATCTTTGGGCTTCACTGTATGGCAAAGAGTTAATAGCAATCATCTACAATTTATACAGACAAATAAAATTAATTGATGCATAAAAGTTTTAAGTTTTTGTGAATGATGCAGCAAGAAATTATACCTGCTGTCACTTGCCATTTTTAGTCACAGACACTGTGTTGTTGCTGGCCTGGAGTTTATCGTGAAGACCATGAAAGCAGAAACATGGTCAGCATTAAACATGGTTAGCATGAAACATGGTCAGATTTAGGGATGATGGGGTGGAAGGCAGGGAGCAAAATGGCAAGTGGAGAGCAGAGCTTTGTCATCTCCTTCCTCATGCATAACTATTTGCATTTGAAAATTCAGTCCCAGAAAGAATCTCTGCAGCTTTGTTTATACACACATGTAATTAGGATTTTATAATGTGACCTGAATACCAGAGGCGTCAACATTACCAGCAAAAATGAAGATCATCCCCATCTGAGATAGTCAGTTTTATACCTTAGAACTGAACTGACTCAGAAAATTAGAAACCCTTTCATAGACTTCTAAAATTTTGATAGCTTTCTCCTCAACTCATCTTCTACTTTTTCATTATATTTATGTACATATTTTAATCCTCAGTTGCTCCATTATTTATATTAAATCTGCTAATGATGCTGTAATGAGTAGTGTACAACAACTCGAAATGGAAACTAATTCTTTATGGGAAATAAAAAACAAAGTGTATCCATGTTTTGTTTCTTAAGGAAATATAAAAAACATTCTATGTTTTAATGAAGTTAGAGCAAAAAAATAAAAGTACATATAGGAGATGGAAAGAATCAAACTAGAGAAACAAACAAACTAGAGAATCAAACTAAAGAAAAGGCCAGTTCACCGTTGTACACTGCATAGTCAAAAAGTTGCAGAAATAAATGTGATGGAAATAGATGAAAATCTGAAGCTGTGAGAATTCATGGCCATCTCCAGATTTATCTGCACTGGATCTGGAATTGTTCTGTTACAAAGCCCTCTCACAGGTTCACATGGCAGGTGGGTAAAAAGCAAGTTAATTATTTTAAGACCTACTTTACACTGGGCAAGCAATGTGACACTGTGAGGTCTACCATTCTGATTAGATTCTCTGAAGGCTAATAAAGAAAGATTTTTTTTTTGGTCTGTTTCCTTCAGGTGATGACAAGACTTATATTATCTGTTCCTCTGTCTGACCCCGTCTATTTCCTCAAAACTGATAAAAGTAAAATGTCATTGGAGTCTCATTTCTTCCAGCAATTTGGCTGACAATGAACATCAGGTATTAAAGTTATGAAACAGAGTAAAATACCTTTGCAGACTTATAGAAAACTGAGGAGTAATAGACTCTTGATTTCTCTGAGGGAACAGAG
>NW_010564388.1:22341-41919 GCF_000687285.1 Phaethon lepturus | reverse complement strand
TCAGCAGAGCCTATGCCCTATGCTAGTATCTACTTCTTCATCATGTATTTGGACTCAGCAGAGGATGATCTATTAATTCACTGTTTTTTTCATATGTTTGTTTTTCCCTGTGACTGATTTTTAGTGTGGAGAGAACAGAGAAAGTGAGTCCACTCCCAGGTGGAATCTCAAGTGAATCTCTCTCCACACAGTATAGAAAGGTCTTCCCGTTAAAGTACAGACTTTTGACCCCAATGTCATACAGTCTTTTGTCAAAAACTACTGTTGTGTGAAAATGCCTTTAATTGTATAAAAATTTCATGTATTTGTTCTTAAGGTGATCAGGAGGAAAATTGTGAGAAAAAATGGTTTTCAACAGGCAGTCTTCTCCAGCATTACTAAAACATTCTTATTTTTAAATGATGGAAACATTCTTAATGGGGGCATTTGGGAAGGCCAGGGGATCGCCCTGTACCTACTTTGTTCTTTTTATAAGACAAACTAACAGACACTTGTAACAAGTCTATGTTTTGCTGCTCCCCTGTTGCTTCCAGTCAGATGTCATTGTCCCTTGCTGACACAGGAGCTCTGAAACAGAAAGAAAACAGATGAGGGGGGAATGCAGCTACATTCAGAAAGCCCTTACAGAAAGATGGGCTACAGTCTCACAAATGTACCATGTGAAAGCTGTGTTCTGCATAAGCAAAACTCATCTCTGTATTCAGTGATGCTCTTTGTCAAACTTTTCAGCTATGTTTTCTTCTAAGGCAAAGGCAAAACTGCTGTTTGGTGATAGCATGGCTCAGTGTATTGATGCGCTTGTTTAGATGCTTACATAAGTGGTCTTGTTTTCAAAAGATCGCAGCGTCTAGAGTTTGGTGACCAAACACAACCTTACTCCCTCCAAACAGCTTACAATCCACGTTACAAGCATACTACAATCCAAGGGTTCCTGTTCCAGAATAGTGTACCCCCCCCGCAAATGACCACAAATCAAAAGAAACAACGTAAGATTCCTTTTATTCCCCTCTTCTTTTAAGCCCGTATCAGGCAGTAGAAAAAGGAGTGAAAGTCTTATCTGATCAGCTCAGAAGGTTAGAAAAAGACTCGAGTTCATGGGATATGTCACAGGCCTGAAGTGGCTAAGCTGGTAAAAGCTTCAAGTGTCTGTGGAAAGAGATCCCAGTCAGTGCTTTTTTAAATTTGGTCACTGCTCAGGAATAGATGCAGAAATTTAGACACCTCAGTTCAGATTTAATATGGAGCCAGAGCAAGGTGGGGCTGGATGCATCCTCTGGCAGCCACCTGCTCCACTCTTCAGTCCCAAAGGGACCAACTCAGTCTGACGCGGACTGGAACACACTTGTCTTATCTGGTATACAAACAGATCTAACTCACACGAAAGTAAGTTACATGAACGACTAAGGATACTTTCCCCAAAGTGTTTTGCTTTTTAAAAATTTTGGTCTAATAACAAAGGAAAGAATATTTCAACCTATATACCTCAGTACAAGAAGGTCATGAACCTGGTGGAGCAGGGCCAAAGAAGGGTCACAAAAATGATCAGAGGGATGGAACACCTCCCCTATGAGGAAGTATTTAAATACTTACAGGCAGCTTATGAGAAAGATGGGGACAGACGTTTCAATAGGGCCTGTAGTGATAAGAGAATGGGTAATGGTTTTAAACTAACAGAATGTGAATTTAGACTAAATATAAAGAAGACATTTTTCACAATGGGGGTGGTGAAACACTGGAGGAGGTTGCCCAGAGAGGTGGTAGATGCCCCATCCCTGGAAACATTCAAGGTCAGGTTGGACAGGGCTTTGAGCAACATGATCTGGTTGAATATGTCCCTGCTCATTGCAGGGGGGTTGTACTAGATGACCTTTAAAGGTCCTTTCCAACCCAAACTATGCTATGATTAGCATATTCCAGGCAAACACACCTTTAATGTTTCTTACCATGAAAACATCATCATGACCAGAAGTTGTATTTCTAAGTGAATTTTCTACCAGAAATAAAACTTTTACATTGCTTTACAGCCACTTAAAAAGGGTGGGCTTTTTTATGGAGAACAAAGGAGTTAAATAAATTAACACAAATGGAAATAAATGGAAGAAAGCTGTATCTCCCAACAGTTACATTAATTAACTTCCTAAAACCATATAATGGAAAGAATACCTAATAGAAACTATTCCAATTAAAATATTCTCACTTTATCAACTGACCATTAAACTAATGTACTTTCAATCACATATTGAATTTGCTTTGCCCTACCTTTCCTATCACCAGAGAATAGAATTAACATTTCCAGAACAAACTGTCTCTCTTGAATGTACTAGAAGAACTTCAGGACGTTCCCGGCAATGTGAAACAATTTTAAAGCATGCAAATATACCATTGGTGGTAGCCTATTTTCTTTTTTAGGACATTTATCCCTATGTGAATTTATCATGCCCTGTTGCTTTAAGATATTTCATTTTATAGTCTTTCAAGAAGACTAGAAATGATAACCAACTTGTGACAATCATTGTTCACTGTACAAACATGTCCTCTGTTTCCAAGTCATGTGGAAAGCTATACAAGGTAATGTGAAGGTTTTGAAAGGTTAAACCATTTATCTGACCAACTGTTTATAGATATACAAAAACAAGAAGGAAAAAAATGTAGATCAAAAGAAAATAAATCTTTTTGGTTTTCTCAGCAGCAGCCACCAGTTGAGAAAAGGACTAGCAGCATTACTTTAATAAGAACAGAATTTCTTTATATTAGGTTATAGGCAGCTTCAGAGCAAAAAACTCTGTGAACACCTTACATCCACACCTACTGAAACATAATGCTGCTACAGGCTGTAGATAAAAGACCATTTTATTTCCTTTGAGCAACACTGGTAAACCTCTACTGCAGTAATATTATCTGAGCTGCTGCCCAGCAGCAGTAAGTGGATGGCTTGGTGATTCTTTTGCATTCTTCCCTTCTCTTCTGAGATCTTTGGCTCCTTGGCAGATGTGTCCCAACTGAGAAGGATTTGCAGGCACTCAATGAAAGAAAAATGTTATCCATGATTAGCAGGGAAACAGAGACAACAGAGTGATGAGATTGCTTTTTGAGCACCATAAAGGAGGAAATAATTTGCTTCAGTGTGGAAGAGTGAAACTTTCATTTCTAAATACTAGAAGAAAGGTAGAGTCTGGTATGGCCCTGATGTGTTTCTTAATGAGGAGTTGGGTTGATAACAGAGTATATATGAATGGGGAAATAACGGGGCAACAGCTAGTTCTTGTTCAAACTATTTACAATGTAGTGACCAGCCAAGCCGCAGCTGAGTGAATAAGGGAGATGTTGAGGTGTCTGAGCATTTCTCACAACGCAGGGAAGAAATGTCATATAGTTATTGTTGTTCAGTCACACACTTGGTCTGTTCAGCTAGAGGTATAACATGAAGTGAATACCTATGGGACTCCTACAGAGGTGTTTTTTTCAAATTCCAGGTGTTTTGTATTTTCTGGCTTGAAATCAGCACTGTGACAGACAATGTATATAAGGAGCATGACATCTCCCAAATCTACTGCAAGTAAGTGTATGGGGGATGAAATGAGACCAGGAAGGGTACAGAATTTGTGCAAGGTCACAAAGCAGGTCACTGTAAGTCAGAGTCAGGGAGAGATTCGAGGGAAACCCAAGTCATGGTCAAACCTCCTTTTCCCCAGTTACATCAGAGTGTTTAGAATCATAGAATCGTTTCGGTTGGAAGCGACATTTAAAGATCATCTAGTCCAACCCCCCTGCAATGAGCAGGGACATCTTCAACTAGATCAGGTTGCTCAGAGCCACGTCCAACCTGATCTGGAATGTTTCCAGGGATGGGGCAACTACCACCTCTCTGGGCAACCTCTTCCACTGTTTCACCACCCTCATTGTGGAAAATTTCTTCCTTATACCTGGTCTAAATTTCTTTAAAACACTTTTAGTTTAAAACCATTATCCCCTGTCCTAGCACTAGAGGTCCTGCTAAAAAGTCTGTCCCCAGCTTTCTTAGAAGCACCCTTTAAGAACTGGAAGGTTGCAATAAGCTGTCCCTGGAGTCTTCTCTTCTGCAGGCTGAACAACCCCAACTCTCTCAGCCTGTCCTCATAGGAGAGGTGTTCCATCCCCCTGATCATTTTTGTGGCCCTTCTCTGGACCCACTCCAACACCTCCATGTCTTTCCTGTGCTGAGGACTCCAGAGCTGGACACATTACTCCAGGTGGTGTCTCACCAGAGCAGAATAGAAGGGCAGAATCGCCTCTGTCGACCTGCTGGCCATGCTTCTTTTGATGCAGGGTACGGTTTGCTTTCTGGGCTGAGAGGGCATATTTCCAGCTCATGTACAGCTCTTCATCTACCAGTACCTCCAAGTCCTTCTCAGCAGGGCTGCTCTTGATCCCTTCATTCCCCAGCCTGCATTGATACCAGGGGTTGCCAGACCCAGGTGCAGGACCCTGCACTTGTCTCTCTTGAATCTCATGAGGTTTACACGGGCCCATTCCTCGAGCTTGTCCAGGCTGCTCTGGATTGCATCCCATACCTTGGGTGTGTCAACAGCACCACTCAGCTTCATGTCATCCGCAAACTTGCTGAGGGTGCACTCGATCCTACTATCTGTCTCATTGATGAAGATATTAAACAATACTAGTCTCAGTACAGACCCCTGAAGGACACCACTCATGATTGATCTCCATCTGGACATTGAGCCATTGACCATTACCCACTGGATGCAAAAATTCAACCAGTTCATCATCCACCCAACAGTCTACCCATCAAATCCGTACCACTCCAATTTCGAGAGAAGGATGTCGTGGTGGAACATGTCAAAGGCCTTACAGAAGTCCAGACAGGCGACATCCACAGCTCTTCCTTTTTCCACTGATGTGGTCACTCTATCATGGAAGGCCACTAGACTGGTCAGGCAGGATTTGCACTTGGTGAAGCCATGCTGGCTGCCTCAAGTCACCTCCCTGTCCTCCATGTGTCTGTCAACTGACTTCCCAAAGTTACTCAGTTACAAAAAAAGGCTTGAACCTTTCAAGAATTCTCAAAAATCCAGGATGACTTCCAAACTTGTCACACCTTTCCTCACTCCTCTCTCTGATATTACTTTAGACTGAGCTCAGTGTGGAAAGCTAGACAGAGAGTTGCAATGCTCCACGAGTCCCATATTTTGACCCCATCTGGTTAATATGTCCTCTGATCTGATGCTTGAGGCAGTTTTCCTCAAGTCTTTGTGAGGCTCCACAGCAAGGTAAATGCATCTTGCCATCTGTTCCTTGCCACAGTCTTTCTCACAGCAAGTCTTGAGCAACTCAATGTGTAATTAATAAAAGAGATAATTAAAGAATTTTCTGTCCAGACAACTGAAACTATGAGCTGTCCACATGCCCCTTTTCACGCCTTGTCTTATTTCAGGAAGTCATACCACATATGCAGTCTGCCACACACAGTAGTTTGCTTTGTCGTAAGCTATTTTCCCTTATTGGGCAAGATTCCCTTAGCAATTTTCTACTGTGACTCTCTTGTCTTTGCCTTTAGAGTATATTCACTGAATGATAGGGTCATGCTTTTCTAGCTTCTTTACATGTCACAGGAACAGCACAAACCTGTAAAGACAGTCTCTGTAGAAACAGTGAATTGTACTAACAAAAGAAAAGAATTCTTCATCTGCAGTAATAAAAGCAAGGCCTCGGTTTCCACTATACTTAACACAAGCATCTAAAATAAGTCCATAAAAGATAAGTAGGGAATGTAAACAGAAGCAAATACAAATGTAATTTTGCTGGTACAAAAGAATGAGAATTGCCAGAAAGACAGTAGTTTGGGTGAACCTCTCTCAGTATTTTGAGCATGATTACTCTTTCAGCACGTTTCTGTTAAATTTGCTTCAGTCCTACAAGTCTTCAAGACAGTTTTCAACAAACCACAACATGAGAAAAAGGCATGTAAAGTGCTCAGACACAATTTCAATTTAGAAATAACTGTGCTGCTTCTTTTTCTTTCAGGTAGACTGAACTAATTCCCTATGAATGTCTGCAGTACTACAACAAAACAGTTCAAATGTCCTCCATTCTTTTCTGGAGTATTTGCCACTAAATTTCAACTGATTCACATAAATACCCAGAAACAAAAAAGCAATGCCAATACGGACTTCAGATAACAAATCTCTTTGCAAAAGAGCCAATACAGAAACTTGCATCAAAACTCTCTGATTATAGCAACCTCACCCTATCACAACATCCTCAAAGGAAAAGTCTTTACAGCTACGTTGAATATTCCCGAGGTTTGAAAATCAGCAAATTCTCAGTCCCAAGAAAGAGACAAAAATCCTTATATGCTTGCATTTATAGTTAGACTCTTGGAAAATCGCCACAGCCATTTCAAATTTGCACCTGTAAACATGCTAAAATAATGATCAGTTACTGTTAAGCAGCTTTGGTGGGGTTTTGCATTGATATAATGACTGAAATGTCTCTTTAAAAATGGTTCATTCCAGCATTAGACCATAATCTGATCTTGTGTTTTCTTTTATTGATCTAATTGTCTGATGCAGGTTTCCATCTGTATGTTCCAAAACAAGCATATGCAAATAAGAAAGTAGTGTCAAATGACTCCCTGCCTCACGCTGCGCGCCCCCCGCCCCCCCAGGTTTCTATGAGAGGAATAATACCATTATTAGCCTTTTAAATTGTCCTACTTTTTTTTCTTTTCCAGTACCCAGGGCAATAGTTAGAAAATAACCTCTCTAAAGTAGGGATTGCAAATTTGTCCTACTGTTGCTTTCTGGTGAATCAGGATTGTTTTCAGAGGATCTTGAATTCTCTTTCTGTCTTTTCTGCAGGTAATGTTTTAGGCTACTCAACCCATTAGTGAATTGTAAAGGAACTACAGAGCACCCGTTTTCCACCCTGGGATGCCTTTGACTAAGATACATCATGCACATGCTCTATGACACACCTGCTGCACCTTCACCACAATTAGAACTTCTGTTTTTATTAACTTTCCCCAAACTAGTGTTCGTAAGAATTAGTCACAGCATGTTAGAAATGATATGTCAATTGTTCTGATGGGTTTCGAGTGTAAGTCGGAGGGGCTTTTAATTGTCTTATATTCGGTTAGTGAAAAGACTTTCCACCCTCTCACATGTGTCAGTCAGATATGTGTTTCTAATTCTGCTTTCTCTTAGGAAGATTTGCAGCACAATATAATACATTCTTAATCTTTCTAGTGTTGTACCACTGTCTGCATGGAAAGATAATGTATTGTCATTTAAGAAGTTTTGCTGCTGTTTTTTAAAATGTGGCAAACATTGTTGTTTATGTTTTACAGGCTTTGCTTGTTTTTTAACATCTCCTTTTAGACTACCATTAAGCTTACATAGGTAACACAAATCAAGTGAACCAACAATGTAATGGTCTTATTTCTTTTCTGTCCTTGGCAACTGATGGATCACAGATGAAATACATTGGAAAGACTTAACAGCCAAACAGAGGGACAAACCCTGCCAAATGTGTTTTGTGAACAATAATCAAACAAGAAATGTGCTGGACTGAAGCTGCATATACATCTTATTTCAAGCTGCCTATTGTGTTAGAGGTGCTAGACTGGCTCTTATTATCTTGAAAAGCAGTGGGTGTGTTAAAAATAAGTATCTGGGGAAAGGTTGTTTTGCAGGCTTGAGAGGAGAAATCATCAATCTGCAGTCAGAGCTTGCCTCTCATCTCCTGAACGCACAGAGCTTATCAAAGGCATCATGGCAGTTTCACCACCCTTGACACATGGTGTGAACAGAATAGGCAAGGCACTAAAAGATTCTTCTCATTACTTTCCAGGAGAAGGCAACCAAGATTCAGGTGATTGGTTTTTTATAGCATTCAGAAGGGGTCTGTCCATTTCTCGAATGATTCTGGTCTTACCAACATGTAATGCTTCCTGCTACTGTCTAACTCAAGAAAAAACCAGAACTTGAGAACAGCCTTTCTGTATCTTATCAAACACCCATCTGCCACAGGACCTGCCCTATGAACTGACCACATCAGAGAGTTTAAAAAAACAAGGTATGTGCAACATCATCCTCCCCTCTCAGATACAATTTCCACCTTCAGCAGTCCCAAACCAAAGTTCTTAGAAAGACCTTCAGTGTTACAGGGGCTGCTGTAGAACTTTTTCCTAGGAGAAACTTATTTCTGCTGTGAAACTCAGGCAGCCTCCTGTTTGCTACTCCTTTCATTGTAGGCAGTACTTTGTATAACCATTTGAGGAGGAGCTCTGCTTTACATAATTATCCATACTCATGTATAAATGGGACACATTTGCATCTGAATATACATGTCAGTGACAGAAGTCCTTGTCTAGCCACACCACATTACTTGTGGGGACTACAATAGCAGAAGGCTGAATGATAAATATGCTTGTTGGAGGGTAAAATGGAACCATGTCTGCTGCTTTCAGAGAGGCAAAGACCCTGTTGTTTTTAAATGTAAGTGTCCAAATATTTCAAAATATTTTATGTTGTCTTCCATTAGGAGCACACTGACAGATTGTATATATTTGAGACAAATCCTAGGCCAGGTTACATCATCCGTAAAACACTACCTTCAAGTGATTTCTCCTCAGCTCAAAACTGGCTTTCAGAGAACAGAACAGTACAAAGATTCTACAAGAGCAATATCCTGTGACCTTGCTGACAAGAGCAACTAGCAGGTATTCAAAGCATTTCTTGCAACAGTAGTCTGCCCCACAGTGCTCTCCTCATATACCTCCAGTCCAAACATCTGACAAAGACTTATTGCCATCAAGTAGTCCTGATCAACAATTAGTTTGGCGGTGCCAGTTTTCACCCATCAGAACCACCAGTAGTGGTCAGGAGTGTGTGGAAGAAAAGGACAGAGTTGGCTCACCTCAGAAAGACAGGTATACTGCTCATCCTGCCAAACTAGCTATTCATCATGACAGTCCCACAGCACCAGCCCTACCTGTCCTTGAGAAAGGCACAGGGAAAACTTACAGATTTCTGTGGATTTTCCTGATGAAAGCCAGGTCATTCAAATAAAATGCACTCCTACTGAGCACGAATATCTTACCCTGTGTCAGCTTCTTATTCTGTGCTGCTGCTGGTCTCTCCTCCCTTTCACCAATACCATCAGGAAGCATAAAATGTAAATCTCGGGGTTTTTTGCATTGTTTTAGCAAACAATGCAACATGCAAACTGCTCTGGGGCAACACTCAGGTATATATAAGAAGGTTGCCAGAGCTAGTCCCTTTTTCTCCCACCTGACAAGGAAACAGAGGATTGATTTTCCTTCAAGTTCCTCTGACACTTACAGAAATATTTGTAAAGAACGCAATCTGCTCACAGACAACAAAATGGGGTTAATCTGGCAAGTGAACACTTTGCTTGTTCAACCAGATCTAACTGCAGCTTTTCAAAAGCTCAGCAGCTCTGCAGTGTAGCATTGCAGTCTTACATTGCAGCCTCCAAAGCCTGCATTGAGAGCTGATGACCGTGTACTGCAGTGCGACACTCCTACCACAGTACTGCAGTCTGTGCAGACTAAGTAAAGGACAGCAACAAAAAGAGAGCTTCTGGCAGAGCTCAGTATCCCATTTAACTTCAAGGACATTGCTTTGCTGAAGCAGATCTTAATTGTTTTAAAGGCAAACTCAAAAAGAAGAGTGCTACTGCTTTGATTTCAACTTTGACAAATTGAAATCTGTGTTTAACACTTAAATCTAAGGTGACAGTGGGACCATGGGAAGTTCTGTACTGTATTTAACCCCACATTTTCCTTTTTCTGTGAAGGAGAGAATTTCCTGGCAAAACTTTTCAGCACTGAATAGCTTTCCAGGTGTTATTGGAGGCACATCAAATAGCATATGGAATTGCATGACCCATGTCATACATCCAGCTGGACTGGAGGTCAGAATGATTTTAAACACAAACAATGTCTCACCTACAAATTTTTTCTACCTCACTTTGACTTACTCTCTTCTTCTCTTTGTTCACTTCCTATTCACCTTCACATTGCAACATTTCTACATCAACTAACGGAGTTGTACTCTCAGAGGCCAGTCTGATGGCATATAGTTCAGACTGCAGAAGCAGGCCCAGGACTGAAATATGAAGACTGTGGTTGTTCCTTGCTTAGCTCTCTGTTAAAAGGGTTTTCACTGATAGGGCAGAAGTGTTCCACATAGAGCAGATGATGGACAATACAGAAACAAAAATAAATAAATATTGAAAGGTATAAGAGACTTTGCAGGAATTTCAAACATTATTGAAAGATGTACCTGTTCTTGACTGAAAAACCTGAATACACAGACATAAACATGAAGAGACTTGAAAGAAATACTGGTACATACAGTCACATGAACTTGGCTAAACCCTCTTTCCTACAATACAAGAAAAATTGACTCACTGTACTCTTTCATCCTCCATTGAAGTCTGTGGGATTGCCACATTTGTTAACTCATGTCATTTGACTCTAACGATATTACAAAGAGAATCAAAAGGTGCAGAACAAAATGAAACTCAAACACACTCTAAACTCCATCTTGCTATGCTGTCCACTTAAAAAGAGAAGTACTCTCCCCTCTAACACATGGAAGAGACATTTACTTTGTAGAAAGCTCAGGTTCCAAGCACTGCTATAGTTAAAGGGTTTGCATCCTTGAATAAAAATATTCATGCTTGACATTCATTCTTGGTTCTTAATGTTGAGTTGGGTCTGATAACAAGATGCAAGAGGGTAGTTGGACGTTTTCAGAAATACTGCCTAACAGATTGATTTCTTTTGTCATAACATTTCAGTACCTCAAATTAGCACTATTTCTGGAGGTATTCAATAATGCTGCTTCAATATTTTCAAAACAGAAGAATCTGGCAAGCTGAACACTTGCAAACTGGGGAAAACAAGAATGTTCTCAAAACCACGAGTAGAGATGACTCTGAACAGCAGCTTACTGGGTTTCTTCAAAACACAGCACAGACTTCTGTGAGCTGTGAGAAATGTTCTTTGTATTTGCCTTGATAAATATTTATTTTAGACAAGGCTGTATTTTTCTACTTCAATTTCATAGCACAGGAAACCCAGATGTATTTTTATTTCCTTTCTCACTTTCTGGTTATGGGTGTTTTCTTCCACAAGCTTTGTCACACTTATCTGTGACTTCAGAAAGTTAGCACAGATTATCTCAAATCTCTTCTTTTAGAGTCTGTTCTGCCTTTCATAACTTAAGCTGTGCTGCTCTGTTCTGACCTGACAGCCTGCTAGATCAGAATTTAACCCTCCTACTGGCAGCTCTGCCAAGGTACCATGTACAGCACAGACAGGGGAGTCTAGTGTGAAGACAACAAAAACTTTGTCTTCAGAAGCTATGCAACCTGTTGTGACACTTCCTCTCTAACCCAACCCTCCAACGGTCACAGCAATGCAAACAAATAAAAAATTTTTTTGCTTTTGTGCTTATATCTCCTGAATACAACACTGGAAAGAAAGAGATGTCTCCAAAAGAACAGTTTGCAGTGTCATGCAACCATCCAGATTGTCAGCTGCTACAGACCAGAATAATTATACTTCTGTTACAGAAGCGGTCAACCAGATCACTTTGTTGCTCATGCTCAGAACCAAGGTGCTTGCCTCTGTTTTAAATGTGCCTCTTCCATGCCGTGGCAGGAGACATGCCTAAGGCACCAGGCTTCATTCCTGTAAAAATAATTTTCCATAAAGAACCTCAGCTCCTCACACCCAGAAAAGTTCCTTACACACATATTAATTTCCCCTCGTTCTTCTACAAATTCCTCCTTTAAAACTTGTCACAGGCAATAGATAAACATGAGTCATAATAACTCTCTACTATGCTAATAAAAATTAGCACTTCTTCCTGTGATGTCACATTCACCTGCACCGTACCAGTCTGGTCTTGCATTCAAATGCAATTATGTCTTTCTGTCCAACACAAATACCTGTGGCAATGAGATGACATTCCCTGTCTGCTAGCACTAGGTGCTACAGGAATACACGTAACCAACCAGTTGTGACAATCCATTCTTGATCTTTTGGTCAAAGTTCACCTCAGAGTGATGTCAGCAAGGCACAGGTATAGATGTACTTCTGATGCATTGAAGAAAGAAGTACTGTTGCTGCTTGAGGTTTAGCAATGACAGCAGTGATCCTACAAGACTGGTTCCATGAGATGCAAGTGATTTTAGCAAGAGGGCATTAAAAAACCCATTTAGAGGCCAGAAAAAAGGTTTTTCAAAAGCAGTATGCAGAGTAAGATTCTTGCAAACATTTTCCTTATTAAGAAGATCCATGACAATGGCAGGTTAAAAAAAAAAAATGTAGAGATCCTGATAAGGTGCAATTGCTTGTTAGAATGTCCAAGTCTTGTTGTGTGCTCTTTCCACATTGGGAAACACATTTCTGGCTACTTTTCTGACACACAGAAAAGCAATCACATGGTGACAGGAGTGCAAGGCACTGGTTTACAATGCATACGGTACCACCCCAAGATCTGAATTGCAGCTGGGTAAAAATGTCAGAAGCAATATATGCAGTATTAGAGAAGGGATCAGAAATGCAACCCAGAAGTACAGGTTGACAGTAAAGGGGAAGAATCAGTGTCATCTTTATGGTAGAAGGGGTACAACATCTCCTGAGGTCCCCAATAGCAGCCCCACTGTCAGCCTATCACTTCCATGAGGATGCCATCCCTTTCCTGTGATAGCACTCACATTGCCCATAGGCACTGGTTACAGGCATTTGCCCTGGTAAAGTTTGGGAGCTGTCTCAGCTTCTTGTCTGACACCCTGTTTCCAGGTGTTGGCACTTCCCATGAGTGCACTCCATACAGCAAGAAGACACATCGGAGCTACCTCCTTTGTATACACCCCAGAGAACATGTAAAGGCTCTTATCCAAGACCAACGTCATGCAAAGCCTACTGATTGCTGAAGCTGGACCTTCAAAGCAGTGGGATGACTGAGGAAAAGTTGTCATTACTTTGAGGATGTCAGAAACTAGCTGCCCTGCTGTGAAACACTGCCTATTGTATACCACCTATGTGGGCTGACTCATCAATCCTAACTTACAACATCTTCTGTACCCAGAACTACATCTGACCTGAATGGGGATTTTTCCCATCAGACAGAGGCATTCAGATCATGACTATTCTGACCTGTTTTGATTGTCTTTGTTAATACGAGCTGCATCACAGCATTCTAGAGAGAGATGCTGATTTCTCCTGCAGACTATGATGGGAAATTACAGAAGTGCAGAGGTAGACGTTGGCAGAGCTGAACAGAATAGGCAGCTCCTTTCCAAGCTTGCCCTCTGCAGCATAGGTCCCAGAAAGCTGACTCTATCAAATGGTTCCAGCTCCGTGCAGATCCAGCTTCATGCCAGATCATGCTTATGCTGCACAGCCCTCATTCCAAGCCTGCAGTGTGTTAGGGGAAAGATTGCCTGGTAATGCCTATGCTTTTATGCTCTCTGGCAGAAGAGACACAGATATGCCTTGCTTTCCATTTCTTTTGCTACTCAACTCCAAGACAAGGGGCAAGAGTTCTTAAGCACTTGAGACACATGCATTACCAGCTATCTTAAGGCTGTTGTGGTTATAGAAATAACCTGCATATACTTACTGGGAATATTTAGCTGGACCTGAGGAGTACAGTCAAAACAGCTTGGACAAAGACATGCATCCTCCACAATACAGGTAGTTCTGGGTTGTTGCCTGACAGGAACTCTGAAGATATTTCCTTGCAACAAAAGAACTGTTTAACAGAAAATACATCAGGGCTAATAGACCTGGATATATGGCATATATCACTCAGTGTGTTCAGTAAGGGATCAGAAATGGCACTGTTGCAAAACATCTTCTTGCACATATAGGAACAGACTGCCTGAGCTGGCGATACTGATATCATAGTATATGCCTTGGTAAGGCAAGAGATGTCAAAATGGGTCTGTTCTAACAACAGATTCACATGGATGTGGGGAAATGGCAAAGGTTGAACCCTCTTGCTCTTGGTTGTGTAATGTCAAGTCTGCAAATTAAGCTATTACATATCCTATATTGGGGAAAAACATGTAGCTACAACAAATCACTCAAAAAAGCTGATGAAAGCAACACAGAAGGAGTCATTTGATCTCTCTAGCAGACTTTACATTCTTCCTAGCCTTTGACATGTGCTGGGAGATGTGTCCATTGATTTGATAATCACCTGGAACCTGTGAAAAAGAGAATATGTCTATTTTCACCTGGAGTGGAGTAATATCGGTCTCTTAGGAACATGAGATTAGAGGTGCTCCATATCACTAGGTTGAGAAATGCATTTAGGAGATCAATCTGCCTTCACAGGCCAGAGGGAAAATTACTGTAGTTTCTGCCTTGCTTCCCTGTCTCTGCAATGGATAAGCAGAGGAAGAAATTAAAAGGAAGCTTTAAAAAAAAAATCTTTGTGCAGACCTTTTTATTATCACCATAAAATTATTTATTCAATAGCAAATCTCACACAGGTTACATGCTGGACCAGCTTTCAACAATCAGGCTGGCACCCAGCCATAAAGCTAATGATGATCCCCACTCTCATATTTGTGTAGGCACATTGATATGTGTGCATACAAACTGAGAGATTTCACATCTGTATCAAGCACATACAAAGCCCACATGACCCATATTGTAAATCTACATGTGCCTTAGCATGTCTAGAAAGGCAAGCTGGACACTGGTAATATTTTATTTTCCTGCCTCAGCAGATCATTTACAATTCAAAATATCCACCATAGAGAGTGGATCAAGAGACACTAACAGATAAACAAAGATGATTTTCAGTGTTCCTAAGCAGGAAATATAAAAATGGAAGCAATCCATTTAAGGAATGTAAGATAATGAACAGCAATTGCTAATTGTTTCAGGAAGCTTATTAAGCAGAAAAATATCTCTTCAAAGAAATGAAAGAGAAAGTTTTGCTCTGGTTTCTGTATTCAGGGTTCAAATTCTACAAACTGAGGACTTACCCTTACTGTGTGAATGGATGCTTTCAGAGAAGAGGGTTACGTTCTCATCCCAAGTCCTTGGAGGTCATAGAATCATAGAATAGTTTGGGTTGGAAGGGACCATTAAAGGTCATCTAGTTCAACCCCCCTGCAATGAGCAGGGACATCTTCAACTAGAAGATATTTCCAGGAATGGGGCATCTACCACCTCTCTGCACAAACTTTTCCACGGTTTCACCACCCTCATCATAAAAATGTCTTCCTTAGGTCTAGTCGAAATCTACCCTCTTTTTTAGTTTAAAACCATTGCCCCATGTCCTATTGCAACAGGCCCTACTAAAATGTCTGTCCCCATCTTTCTTAGAAGGCCCCTTTAAGAACTGGAAGACTGCAATAAGGTGTCCCTGGATCCTTCTCTTCTGCAGGCTGAACAGCCTCAGCTTTCTCAGTCTGTCCTCACAGGAGAGGTGTTCCATCCCTCTGATCAATTTTGCATCCTTCCTCTGGACCTACTCCTACAGTTCCATGTCTTTCTTGTGCTGAGGGCTCCAGAGCTGGATGCAGTACTCCAGGTGGGGTCTTATGCAATGGTGTGGGGTCCTGTGGGGTCCCAGCAATGACATGACTGTGATAAGCTGTGCTGGCACATCCTCTTCTGGTCTTCAAAACTAGCCACACTTTAAAAAATTAGGAAATCAACCCTTTGTTTTGAAAAATTTTATGGAATTGACACTACTAAGCAGGACTGTTTGAGACAGCAAATAAACCTTCTAATTTAGTGGTGACTCAAATGCATTCTCATGCAGTTTGGCAAGGGGTTGAGTAGCTCACACACTGGATAGAGGTGTAAAAGCTCTGGGCTGTAGTCCAAATTCAGCTACTCATCTGCCATATGGCCTTATGCAAGCCATTCACTCTCCATTTCTCCTCATGCTTCTTCCTAACCTGTCTGAATTTACATGTGAAACTTCCCGTGCACAGGGAAAGGTACTAAGTGTGTGCAGATGTCTATATGCAAGGGGGGCATCCTTCAGACAGGCGCTGCAGCTGCTGAAGTAACATAGTGCTTAATATATGGTTATGGATATGCAGGCAAGCAGAAAATGTCCAGGGAGAGAAATTATACTCCAGAGTATAATACCAAGGGCAGCTTGTTTCAGTTATGCTTTTGTGACCTTCCCTTTTTAATCGTTATGTTTCAAAGTCTCAGCTAACCAAAACAGCAGATTGCTTTTAAAATGTCACCCAATAGTTATTTTAACTAAAAGAATCTGCCAAACACTGAAAATTGTATTACTAGGAAATCAAAATCATTAATTTGACATTAAAGTAACCTTTAAAAATCATTCCTCAGAGACAGACCTAACCTTTTTACCCAAGCAATAAGAAGCATACTTTGCATGAGTCCATATTAGAGCTGATACTTCTCATCAGCTACAAGGAGTGTACAGTGAGGGCACCAAGTGCCTTTAACCTCCAAAGGCAGCTGGCCTTGACATTGCTGGCAAGATGGGGTCCTTCAAAGCAAGAAGAATTTATTTTCCTGGATTTTTTTTTTTTTAAACACATAATTCCAGATGCCAGGTAGAGGCAAGTGTGGAGATCCATCAATCTATCTTCAACTGGGTTTCCCAAGGGATGGAGGTAGATGAAGAGCACCATCTGTCACCTCCCTGTTCCCAACCCAGAGCAGAACTAAAGTGCTCAGTCCATTCACACTGTGAAAATCCACACCCAAGATCAGGGAATCTGTGTTGCTCTGGGAGTGAACACAATTTATGGCCTGTCCTGATTCCCCTGTGGACCAAGGTTAGTCCTGAACAAGGTATAGGAAGAGGATGAACCTGGATCCTGAACGTACCCAGCACAGAAGATAATTAAGAGATTTTTCTGGTTTGTTTCACTCTAGTAATACCCAGGTGGCAACCCAATGAAACAGACTCTACAAGGCACAAATGGAAAACGCTTGCATTAATTAGTTCAGTCTTTCTGTAGTTAGTGTGAACTACTCAGGGAAAATACCTCCAAGTTTCTGCCTGAGAAGTAATAGCCTTGCAGCTTCTGCACCTGCACTCTACTGCTGCTCTCTTTAGCAATTGGCTGTCTGTCAGCTGGGCCCTGAGAGTGTCAAAAGATCCCAAGCTGTAGAGAGGATAAGAGAAGACTATATCCTAAAATGAAGCAGGTTTTTAATGGAATTGCTCGGTTTGTTAGTCAAAACAGGTGGTTCCAATACCTCTTCCTGATGTTACTGAAATGAATTTTGGTGAGGTTAGCCAATACCTTTATCATCAGGATGTCAGCTCTGTCCATGGATGGGATTCAATGCAGTCAGTCTAGAGCTGTGATAGACTGAAAACACTGGACTCAGAGATGCAGAGGGGCCTGCATTTACCTGTTTTCCTGTAGCAGCTGCAGCAGAAGGACATGCCTGTGTGCCTACCCCCAGGTGGTACAAGACAATGAGCACAGTTTTCTGAAGGGCAGAAGACCTGTGACTACTCCTGCCTGTTATTCTCTCTTCCCTTTCTCTGTACAGCCAAGAGATACCATGTTGTCACTCTGATGAAAGTTATTTATTTATTTATTTGTTGGTTTATGCTGTATGCAGGCAGGCATCGATACAAAGACAAATACCAGAAATCTAAGATAGGCTGGAAAGCAGTTTTCAGGCCATTGGAGTGCCAGGCAGAGTTCAGCAGAGTCTAAAAGCATGTAGAAATTTTCTGGATCTGAGAATGGTGTCATCTTCCTGAAACATCTGCTGTGAAGTGATTCTCCTCCAGAGTTTTCTTCTTGATTAGGCTTTTCCCTGTGTCAGCTTTATTCTGACAATAATGGTGGTGGGGAGGAGCTGAATATTACTGAATATTACTTCTGCAGTGTGATAAAGAAGTGCAGCACTCACCCACATTCATAATTAACAGCGCAAACAGACACACATGCTCTGTCTGGCTCCTCTCACTTTGTGTTAGCTTCCGTGTTCACTTACACCCAGGGATCACTTAGCTACTGTTGAAGAACAGAAAATATTTCAAGGTGACACTCTGTGGTGATTCCCATGCTTCCCTTTCTGGTGAGTTCTGCCCAGCCTCAGTGCAGAGAAGCATCATTTTTGCAATTCTCAGCTATTCTGATTGCAGTCTTGGAAGAGCTTGTTTCATCTGGTAGCTAGCTTTGATGCTGTGATTTATCAATTTTGAGCCAAGATCCATGAAGGGTCAAGATGTCATGCTCAGTATATAAAGCTGGGATGAAGAAGAAGGAAGGGGTGGAGGGACACTCGAAATTATGGCGTTTATCTTCCCAATAAACCATTACGTGTGATGGAGCCCTGCTTCCCTGGAGATGGCTGAACAACTGCCTGCCCAAGGGGAGTGGTGAATGGATTCCTTGTTTTGCTTTGCTTGCGTGTGCGGCTTTTGCTTTACTTATTAAACTGTCTTTATCTCAAACCATTAATTTCCTCACTTTTACCCTTCCAGTTCTCTCCCCCATCTCACTGTGGGGGAGTGAACGAGTGGCTGCATGGGGCTTAGTTGCTGGCTGGGGCTAAACCATGACAGGTAGCATGTCAGCAGTGCTGAATCCTCCTTTACTACAGAGCAAGGGCATTCTGGAGGACATATGAGAGACCTGTGAATGGTGTAAAACAAGATCTAACTTCATTAGCAATGGACAAATGTGTTGTATTTACAGTGTGTTGCCCCAAAGTATTAAGGAGACTCTGCAATATTTCAGTTAGGGTTTGGTAAATCTGCATAAAAGAATGAGAGGTGCTGAGATTAAGTCAGTCAGAAGTCTTTTCTTTCACCTGAGGCATCTTTTCAGTGGGGGGCAGGTGCAGAGTTGCAGTCTAGGTCCCTGTTTCATATGAAATGTCTACATCCTGCCAGGAGAAGAAATATATATCTGTTGCCTCCTGGGACTGAATATCTTAGGGGATGTCTGTGCTGCCTCTGTTGTGGTTTTATGAGTTTCGTGACCTCATCTGCCGTGCAGAGCCCTTGAGTCCCTGACTCATGGCAGTCCATTTTCTATCATAGTGTAAAATGGAAAAGGGGTCCCACAAATCTGCAGAGGGAGTGTAAGCACTGTTGATAACCTTCTAAGAGCACTGGCTAGATGATATAGTGAGTTCTGCATGCTTTAACATTAGATATGCTACTCTTCCCTGGTTAGTTTTGTTGTATGACCATAAGTTTTATTTCCAAAGTGTCTTGTGCCTTAAGTAACTTGCCCAGAGCAAGTTGTTCAATGTTGCTCTGTCTTGTGACAGTTTTCTGTAACATATCTAAATCCATGCCCTGGTAGCAAGCTATGATTTTAGCAGCAAACTGCAAAAATTATGGTCTTTTCAGCCTTTTTTAATTGTTACCCTTTAGTAGAGAGAAACCATCCTTTAGTGAATCTGAACAAATTGTCAACCATTTCTGATCATTTAAGAAATAGTCAATGACTGGAGAGTGAATTTCACTGTTAAATTGAGCTGGTTTGGCTGAAAACACTTAAGATGCACACCTGAATCAATCCAAGTTATACTAATTAAATTAATTCCTTTGG
>NW_010564388.1:18553-22317 GCF_000687285.1 Phaethon lepturus | reverse complement strand
TATGGCACAACTATTCTTATAAGAATACCCTATTTCTGGAATAGGAGACAGAAATACAAATGTATTTTAGTGAATATTGCCATGCCAGTTGCTAGGGCTTAAACGAAATAAGATTCCTTTATTGTGCAAAGGGCCTGGAGTGAGGCAACATTGTGAATTGCAGAAAAGTTCTGTGCTCTCATGACATGACCTGGTGATCTATGACAAAAAGGAATAAATCATAATTAATAATCTCTAGAATCCATAGGACAGGTCTTTTTTGTTTTCAAAGCATCATTAGGAAGGAAGCAAGATAGAAGACTGGAAAGAAAAACCAGAGGACCTGTAAGAAGAAAAGAAAATTAAGTCAGAAAGAATACCGGCAATTAAAAAAAAACCCTGTAGTACAGATTTTTCAATTATTAGCAAGCATCTACCATTGAAGGGAAAGTCTTAATCTCTAATCTAAGACTGACAATTGGAAAGGCATAAGTGATTTGTAGACTTACAGTTATGTGATCTTTTTATCTTAAATTCAAAAAAGCTGAGAAACCCACCAAGAAATATATGTAGTACCCTGTTCAGTTTGTTTAAATAGAAAAGAGCTGCTGGGGAACAAGAAGCGTGATATTTATGGCTTCAAGTTGCGCCAGGGGAGGTTTAGATTGGATATTAGGAAAAATTTCTTCACTGAGAGGGTGGTCAGGCATTGGAACAGGCTGCCCAGGGAGGTGGTGGAGTCGCCATCTCTGGAGGTGTTCAAGAAACGTGTGGATGTGGCGCTTCAGGACGTGGTCTAGGGGACATGGTGGCGCTGGATTAATGGTTGGACTTGATGATCTTGAAGGTCCTTTCCAACCTACTGATTCTGTGATTCTGTGATTCTGTGATATCTGAGAGCAAGTTCTGTTTCTCCCAAGAAAGGCGATGATAAAGCTTCTGTGGTTTACATAGCAAGCTATTGAACCCTACTTCCTGGCAGAAACAATCTCAAACTCCCGTTGTTATCTTTTTAAATAGTGGACAATCACAAATTAAAAGGAAGTGTCTGATCACCTGGTGAATGACATTTGTTATACCCTGGAAATCAATAAAGGAATTATCCCAAGCCTATATAAAAGCGTACATTTTCACTGACTTCAGTGAGGCGTGAGTATTTCAGAGGTACAGGTGAACAGTGTTTTGTAACACATGGTATCATGCATGATCATTAATCTTTCCAACCCACCTGAGTTTAGGAATCAGCAAGACAACATGGAACAATTGTGTTATGACAGGGGCATGTGCACCAGGCTTGACGAACATAAATAGCTTAAGGGCCCTTAGGAGCCTTAAAAGCCCTACCAGATTCACCAACAGATCTTTTCAATTACATGTCACACTGTGACTTGATCCTACTAGCAGTAGCTATATTATTTTGATCCCATTTGCTGTCAGTGAAGACTTCATAGATGGGCCTTCAGCTGTGCTTTCTTAAAGTTCTGGCAGCCTGGGTGAAGCCAACTCTCCCAAGCTGTTTTTAACACAGTTGCTTCTCTTGTTGGTCTTATAAATTTTTAAATTTCTTTCAGAATTTTGAATTCTTTCAGAATTTACAGGTTAATGCAAAATGAGGCTTATGCAATCAAAATCAATCAATCTTACCAAGTGGATAAAACTCAGGTAGTGACAAGCTCTGGCTCTGTTACTGCATGATACCTGACACAGCCTGCATTAAGATTCTAGCATCTGCTAATTAAGTTGTGAAATGTAGCTCCCTGAGCTCTTCAACAGGCCAGCACCCCCTCTGTATTGTGCATAGCAGGAGAAATGCAAGGCAGATAATGATTAGTATATTACCATGGTATTTTGGAGATTTTTTGGAGGAAGTATTTACACGTGTTGCTGCTACTGCAAATGTTTGACTCTGCTGCAGATGTCACTTCCTCAGTCTCATGCTTTGATTATGTCATACCTCTATTCATCTATCTGGACTGAATGTCCCTTCTCTGTGGTGTAAGTATTTAGAGTCCTCAAGACCTATCAAGACATATTCTTATTTATTAAATATTGAAAAGTAAATGTTCACCTCCATTGCATCAACAGCACTGGCCTGCAAAGATAGATTTTTCAGTCTAGCCACCAGCTTTCTCCTGGCTGGTTTTGCACTAGGATAGAGAAAGTATACCTTGATAGTGTTTCCAAATCTTTCTCAATTTTCCTTTGAAGAGCTCTACTTCAGTGTTCACCTTTGCTAAGCTGCACACAAACCTTGATTTCTGGATTAAGCTGCAGCTGTTTTTTAAACAATCTTTCATGTAAATCTGTGTTTTCTTCTGCATTACTTGACTGCCACTACGCATAGCAGTTTTGGAGACTCTTATTGTGAGGTTTTTGGGACAAAATATGTTCTTTCATTGTGTGTGATCCTGATTAAAAAATTAAATTTATTGCAAGCCAGAACAGTAACAATTGTACCAGCAATGACTGAGAAAATACAAAGATGCAGTTGTTTGGTTGCAACCTGAAAATTACCAAGCAGCTTTAGTTCTGACAGGACTTAATGATTTACATTTTAACATCTACAGAGAAAAGTATCTTTTTTCCTGTTTCAGCTTGGCTTTCAGTGTCCTGTTTGTACTGGCTAAGCATTGTTTTTATTGATGATGGGGCCTTAGAGCATCAGAGAGATGTCCTGTCTGTGTGGAGTGAAAGATAGTGGTAGCCAAACAAGCAGCATTGCTTAGTGATGCTGGGTGCTCTTTGTGTCTGACACAAATGGCTTAAGGTCTCTTCTAGGCTGTTGCAGCTGATGCGGTGCAATATAGACCTAATTTAATTCATTTACTTTCATTAATAGGAAAACACTTATAGTCCCTAAGTGATGATGTGGGATTTTTTTTACTGAGAAGGAAGACGAAACAATTATTGTTTAGGCTTTTCAGAATTTGTTACTTTAACTTGGCTCTCTGAACTTTGCCTATTGACAGCACTTAGACCAGAGTTCATGTGCAAATATTCATAGTGTTTTGATCTCTAATCACTGCTCTCTTTCCTTTGGAGGAGAAAAAAAATAGTGTTGGGAGATCATACATGAGTTATGCCATGTGCCATCACCATCAGTAAAGCAGACAAACGACCCTAAAAATATTTCTTAATCTGTGGGCAAACTTGCATAATGACAGAAAGCTGTTTAGCAAAAAGATAAAATTGGAGAGAGATTTTAATTTGGTTTTCCTGTCGTTTTAATATAATAAGCAAAACAATTTTGGACAGCAGGTCAAACAATCTGCAAATGCAATTTAGCAAAACCATAGGGATATGATGAGAAATGGTAGCATAGGCGCCCCTTTGCATTTAAAGAAGGAGAATTCAGTAAAGGTTTGCTGCCCTTTGCTCTTTGGTCTTGCTGGGTACCTCCATTTAGAAATGAAGCTGGAACTAATTTCTCATTTTATATGTTTGTTGGAGAAATTGTGTTATTTTTCATCATTCTTTAATCTGTTTCTCTTTAAAAAAGAGTGGATGGACTTCATCCTGATATGTTTAGATATTCAGTGTTGCTAGCAGCATTTGTTCAGGAGTCTTCAGTGCTGAGAAATTATTACAGTTCTAGGACTCAAGTCTTGGATCCAGAGGGCATTAAGAAAGTTACATTTCATATCTTAACTCATGAATTGTCTGGCTGCTTCTGATTATAGTTTCTGCACAATATGAGCTAATTAACCAAAAAACCATGTTAAACACCATCCAGTAGTCCATAACCATGTCACTTGTGGAAATACCGCCCCCCCCCCCCCCCTTCT
>NW_010564388.1:0-18522 GCF_000687285.1 Phaethon lepturus | reverse complement strand
CATTTCTTTCCTAAGTCTGTGTGCCTTCATGGACTACAGCTAATGATAATGCTAAAGGTCACTTTGCATGAATCGCTTCAGTGTTTTGTCAGCATCCAGTCAAATCCCGGGTATGTTTTGGTGAAACCTGCCGCTCAGACCTACTCTGGGGAAAGAACACGAATGTGCAACAGGCAGGTGGTCACCAAATGACCTCCCTTTAGCTTCTGAAAGCTGTCTGCTCATCAGATTTATTATTGTCCCACAAAATAAAGATTTGGAGCTGAAGAGAGTTCAAGGGCTGTTTGAGATGGAGAGTCCAGTTTTCTTTTGACAGATGTGTAAATGGTGTGGGCAGGGCTCAGCTTTGCTGGCTTTTAGCTGCTGAGCAGGAGCAGTAGCTGAAGGAAGTAATGTGTACCGAGAGCTTCATGATCTCCTCCCTCATGCCATGCCTAACAGGAGGGAGATCTTGCAAGGCCCATGACATCCCCCATTCTGCTGTTGCCGCATGCACAGTACCTCATCTGTTCTCATAACTGGTGTCAGCTCTGCAGCCAGTGGGGACTACCCCAGGGTCCTTGTCTTGGGCCTGATTTCTGGTTATCTTAATTTTTCCCCTTGAAGTTAAGGCCAAATTGCTTATGCTACATTTGCTGCAGTAACGTGACATGAAATGTTTTACTGATAAGTCGAGGCATGGAAAGCAAGCAGTGAAGTTGATCACACTGATCATGAAAGGCAAAATTTAAAAATCACCAGTGGAACAGCTTTCAATATAATATTTTTTTTTCTCCAGTTTTTTCAGTGCACCAAATTTAGCAGAAAGGTATGCTGCAAGAAACTACCTTGCCACTGCTTTTCAGTCAGACCAAGTGAAGAAGCACACTGTTTTGAGACCTTTAATTTTGCCAAAACTAATTTTATAATTTCCAAAGAGCTCCACACAGCTGTCTGCCAAGTGATTGTGTCTGTCTTGGGAAACCATCAAAGTACTTTATGAGGAACTGGATAGCACACAGAAGAATGCAACTGCATGCTTACTGCAAAGTGAAAACCACTGGTTCAAGCAGATGGAAGCGCTCTTTTCCAAATCCTCTCACTTTGTGACCATGCAGAATTTCAGGTATTCAGAGAACAAACCTTGAGAAACGTCTGGAGTCACAAAAACTCGGCATTGCTAATCTGGTCATGATGAGTGACTGCTTGTTGGTAATGGAATTCTTAAAAGAGAAGAGTGAGTCATCTTGCGCAGTACCAGGCAGGAACTGAATTACCTCTGGGCATAGAATTAAGGGAAAGTAAAGCCAGGGAAATCCTTTCAGTGCTGCAGTAAAGCACACAGATTACAGGTACTGAATGCTACATGGATCAATCACAGAGAACAGGAGCGACACGTAGCTCTTAGTGCTAGCCAACAGAAGAATTTTAGCTGAGATGTCCTAAATGACCGCTCAGTAGGAAATTATGTATGCTTGGCTGCTATTCTTACTGAGATGAAGGTCATGTCCAAGGTAGCCAGAATGATCTGAAAGCAGTCTTTGTGATAGCATAAAATCTTATCTCAAAGCACTTTCAAGTTGGGCTTAAATTCAGTATTTGAAGAAAGTGCATAGAGTGGAGATTCTTGTGGCAAGGAATCGCCACCTAGGGTTTGGGACATGGAGGAGAACCTATGAGCAGCTTTAAAGCTACCTTTTTGCCTTCTTGATCTTGAGCTTCTATGAGAACTGCACAGTCCTGTTGTGTAAATTAGCACTTGCAAAGCTCCTTAATGATTTCAGGGTTGTCTAAAATTTGTACAGTGCTGCAGATTGAAACTTGTGCCTAATATCCTCTCAGCTTGCCTTGTGACATTAAAAAAAAAATGCTTGTTTCACAGAATCACAGAGTGGTTGAGGCTGGAAGGCACCTCTAGAGATTGCCTAGTCCAATCCTCCTGCTAAAATAAGGGTCAGCTAGAGCAGGTTTTTGAGAGGTGTGTCCAGTTAAGTTTTGAGCATCTTCAAAGATAGAGACTTCACAACCTCCCTGGGAACATGTTCCAGTGTTTGATCACCCTCCAACTAAATAAGTTTTTCTTTGTTGCTCTTATAGCACTTTGTTGCTTTTAAATGTTTCTTTGTCTCTGAATCTGCCTTCTTCTCATGTGTAGTGTCTGTATCTAGTTTGGCTAGACCTAGGAGAGAACCTCAAAACTGCTGCAGATGTATTGTTCCTCAACAATAAGGGCTAATGTTCTGCTGTGCCTTGCTCAACCGTCTTATCTGTGACCTAGGGTATGATTCATCAGAAGTGTTTTGCAGGTTGCCTATATGAGGGCTGTTCAGACTGTGCTACTATCAAGCAACCTGACCTATGCCATGATGAATATCTGTAGCTGCAGCAGTGCCACTGTTGCCATTAAATGTAACCACCTCATAACATGGTTATTTTGGTTGTGGAAGGCTCCATAGAACTATGGAGACTTCTTGCAGTCTGCTCAGTGTAATGGCTCAAAGTTTCCTGATTTCTGACTCCTGAAGCATGGACTTCCACACTGACTCCTAAAGTATGGAAGTGTCTCTGAAAGAAAGCTCATACTGCTTTTCACAGGCCTGGCCTGCCTCTAGAGCAAACCAGGGCAGGTGTGCTTTTTCCTGATCTCTGTCAGCGTGGTGGAAAATAAACACACTTTAATTTTTAGGCCACATTTTCAGGCATGTAATACGTTCTAACCTGTTACATCCACATCTGTTTCCAAGCTGCTGGCTTCTGCAGCCTTATGGTTCAGATTGGTACCATACCCCAGGTCTGGCTTGAAGGGCCCCAAGTCCTCATGAGAGCAGAGGAGTCCGACTTATCCCTGCCATCAAATGCTGGAATGACAGACTCCCAAACACGGATCATGCAAGTGCCTTGTTTTAACCAGACACTCTTTTTTTGTAGCAGTGGACAGTTGTTGAAGTTTAATAAAGAGACACAGTAAACAGGCAATTTGAAGTAAGAAATTATTTAATAGCTTGGATGTATTAGCTGGCACATTCAATGCCTGGTTTATGCCACCAAACTGAGATGGCAGATGGTGCCTGCCAATTTTTGTCCTACTAGTATTGTTGTGCTTAGGGTATTTTCCATTCTCTCTTCCAGGTCTCTCATTTCTGTGATGTCCTGAGGAGAAGTTAGAGGTTCTGAGAACTGCAAACCAAACTGATCCTTCCTTGATCTCCTCCAACTTTGAGATAAGGGCTGTGGAGGATATGTTCTACACCCCACTGGTACAACCCAGTATCACAGCTATTAGGAGTAAGCATCGCTCTGATTCTGCTCAAGAGAGAGGATCTAGAGGGTACACATCATGGGCCGCCATGGATAGAAAATCTACCTCAACTCTAGAGACACAGGTGAGTTTGCACAGAAAAACAGTCACACAAGGGGATGTCAAAGTGTGTAATAAACCTGGGGCTCATTAGAAATCCCTTGACCAGCTGGCCTGGCTGCTGTCTGAACTGAGAGGAATACAGGTTTCAAAGTAGAAGCTGATGCACTCTAAGCCCGGTCTATGAAATCATGTTGAATATTTCCCTAGGTGTGGGTAATTTTGTAGGTTATCAGTTTTGAGATAAATTTAGGCTGACCTCTGTAATTTACATGATCTGCCTAATATCACCAAAGTATCTTGGCCCCTTTGGATCATGAGGACTCTTTTAGAATCTTTAAGAGAATACCAGTTCAATAGATTTATGAAGCTGCTTGTTCGACTGTGATCTTCTGACTGTATTCACCAGCTGAATAACTAGCTGAAACCTGATCTGGTTTGCATATGTGTGCACACATGTGCCTGTGCTCTGTTTCCATGCAATATGAGGGGTTTTCAGGTCCTTGTAGAGAATTTCCTGCAACACTGATGAGAAAGTAGAATTTGAAAGCCATTTATGAAAAGTGCTACTACTCAGTTTGAGAATACTTGTGCCCTGGTGTGAGCACAGTGAAAAATATCGGAGGGGCTTCTGCATTTGCCGAAGCAGAAGGGAAAACAAGCTCGGGGACCATCAGTACTTGATGGCACTTTGGCTATCAGTTTGGAAGGTGAAGGTACACTAGCCCAGTGGTGGTGCTGGATGTTTGCTGTCTATGTTGTTTCATGCCAGGCTTGTGAGCAGAAAAATTTAGTGAGATGTGTGCAAAGATGCGCCTTATTTCCAGCATAAGCAACAAGTGTGACTCATAATATTCCTTTCCTGGCAAGATTTCAGATGCACTGGTGAAGAATGTTGATGCAGAACCTACAGGGTCTGGGGTTCAGAAGATAGGAGTCCAAGGCTAGCTTTTTGTCTGCTAAATGGGAACCTTCCTTTCTCCCTCCCTTTCTGACATTTTAGGCTGAAAGTCTTTCATGACAAACTCTGCTTTATATTACATATACCACCCTGGGAACCTTGTGCCAGCTGGTGGAAAGTGGCTACCTCTGAAATTCTTCTTTCGCAGTTTCTGCAGCAACAGTCTTTTGCTGTTATTTGGGAAAGGGCAGGACAACAGCAGAAAAACGAGCAGAAGCAAACTCTCTTTGCACCAATTCAACATTCACAATGTAAAGCACAATCTGAGCTGTGAACATGGTTACCACTGTAAAATACTGAGTAGATTTAATTTTCCCTTGCTATGCCTACTGGATGGATTTGTTGCTGTATGCATGCGATCTTCTGATTCACTTTCCAAGCAGGAACTGGAAGTGGATGTTTATAATGTGTTTCTAACAGCTTACAAAGCATTAGCATTTACTTTATTTTTCATCTTAACAGTCATTCACCTCATTTTCTTATTGTGTTTCAGTTCAGTTTCCCTGTGCTTGCTTTGGTTCCCATTTGGATTTGAGGCATGCAGGAGCTATAGCATGGATCTGCTGAATAAGAGTTTCATAAGAACTACATAAGTTCTTGTTGTTGTTGTTTGGTTTCACTTCATAAGTAGAGGAGTATACACTGATGTCATAAGTACATGTGAAGTTTGTGCCCTCTGCTATGCCTCTGCAGAGAGCTGCATGCCCCAGCAGATGGAGTAAGATAAACAGCAAAGGCACAGCCATTTGGTTCCCATCACAATTTGAATGTAAACTAGATGACATATTGCTAGCAGTATAAACTTTGGTTATAGTCAACTGATTGGAAGGGCCAGATACTTATGTCTGTTTTACAGTTCCGTGAGTTAGTGTTAACTGGGACTGCAGATGTCTTAGCTGTAAACTACCAGTAACAGCCAGATGGAAATTACATATTTCCTCAAGGCCTACATGCAACCTATTGTCCTTCTACAAAGAGAGATAAATCAGAGAAGGATGCCTGTAGTTCATAGGGAGTTATTCAGTCTTTGATTAATGAAAAGCTTAATGGACTTTTTTCTGTCATTCAGCATCTTTTCATACAAAACAAAAACAATGTCACATGGAAAATCCATGTATTATTCAAAAGTACAAAATTCTGCAGAGCGTTTTGCAAACACAAGCAACAAGCCTTGGGTGGCCTATACAATCAAAAATACATGTGTTTTCAGTTGCCAACAGCAGGAGTATGCCAAGAACCGAGTGAGAAATCACACCAGGAAGTCTGCCTTTGAAAAAGGGCAAGGTTGCATTAGGGTGCATGGTAAGACTGTGGGAGAAAAAGGCTAGCCTTGAATTTGGTGCCTTGAATTTGGGTGTCATTGCTGCACTTGCCTAAGCTTGGAGATTGTGACAGGGCCCTTGCAAGTTACAGAGAAACTAAAAAAAAGAGGGATCTAATCCACGTCTTTTTTCTTAAATACAGTTCCTGTTTCCATGAGCAAACTAGGAACAAGCACAAGCTAATAGCTTTTTTGTTTTATAATTGCCATATCTTCTGCTATATCGAGGCTCATGTCCTGTTCCTGCAGCTGTGAATTGTTGCCTCTGCAGAAAATAGTTCTGCTTTTTTTCCCTTGATAAACTACTGCTTGTTTTCCCCTAGTGACTCTTTTTTACTAGATCTTGGGCTCTTCAGCGACTGAGATTATACGTGTATATGCTTGTATTGTAACTGTTAGTAACCATCTTGCAAATACCTTGAGTTAAAAACTTGTTCAGGTGTTTTTTACAGGACTTCTGTCATGAAGCATAATGTATAGATGTTGAATAAAATGCTCATGCAGAATACTGGAAAATGAACTTTTCCTGGGACTATGCTATTGTATATCAGTTGCTGATAAACTTTGGTTGGAAATACTGCTTTGAAGGTGCCTTTACCGTGGAGAGTCATTCACAATCATATCCTTGGAAAATGAAAAAAATCCACCCCACATTAAAAACATGTACATTACTTAATCTGTATACTTATATACATATCTGTATATCTGTATATCTGTAACTTTATATTTAATATGGTAAGGTCATGCAACTGCTGTTTCTTTCCCTTTCTGCTTTAGTTCCCTGGCATGACTGCAGTTGCCTATAGAGATAATTGGAATATTTTTGCTCATCTTGCCCTAATGGAGGAGAGCAGAAGTGTTGTTTCTGTTCTATAGCTGAACAAGAAAAAAGAGGCTAAATGGACTTGCTCAAGGTTACATGAAGACATCTGTAACAGAGCTGTGATTTGAAGCTGAATCTCTTGAGCCACAGAATTTAGACTATTAAAATGTCATAATATTTTAGATATAATCACAATAAAGACCCCCAAATCAAATGCAGACTTTCTAGGTTGTTTTTTTTCTCACTAAACTTAACAGCAAAGTGTGGGTTTTGTTCAAACATTGGTCCAGCAATATAATAGCTCTTGCCAAGACACTTTGCAAAGCTTGATTGGGATTGTTCACCCCGTCCTATATTTGTTGACATGAGAATGCTGCACAGAAGCAACAAAGTTCAGAAGAAGTTGTATTTTGAAGTAGAATTTTGCCTCTTTATTTCTTTCTTTAAAACAACTGCATTATAAAGGAAAAGACTTTTAGCACTTGATCCTGATTGGAAGGATTCCAGCTCTTTCTCAATTTCTATCTTTAAAATACTCCCTTACTGTACTACCTCCAGAAAAAGTTTGATTTATCATACCCACAGCCTGCCATTCTGTGTACTACTGACATATTTTCCCTATGTCCTCCCCTGTCTGCCTGCTCCTGTTTTGATTTGTTCCTTCAATCCGTCAGCATATTTGGACAAGAGCATCTTCTCCTCCTTCTTTGTGCAGCCTTAAGCCCTGTGCAGGAGGCTTTGCGGGCCTATAGAAATGCAAACCAGAACCACACAGCTACATCCTAAAACCCCCTGCCTTTTCTCCACTGATTTGTAGGCTTAAGTAAGCATGTAAACCAGAAAGGCTGTTAGTGTTCTGCAGAGGCTATGAGTGATTCTGCATTTTGAGTAGCTCTTTTCTGATACCTTAAATATCCTAATTTCTTGACAGTTTGGACTGTCTTCTTTAGCACTCAGCTCTTGCATTTTAACCTTGTGAGTGTTATTCCCTGGTTATACCTTCTGTGGGTTGATTAGTTGGGAAACTGGAGCTAGGTTAGTTCTGATAGAACTGTAACAGTATTCCCCCACACCTGGAAGTTTCTGTGCTCATTGACAAATCTCGGCTCCAGAAATATTCTACTCTTTTCTTCTTCCTTTCTTTTTTTCCTTTTCTTTTTGGCTGCTTGAGCTGCTTCTGAGCAATTTTCATCTAGGGTCATACTTCTGCTGACTGCAAAGAACTTACTGACTTCTGCTGCTTCCCTGACTCATTTTGTCCCTTGCAAACAGCCAGTGCTGGTCTGTCTTAGAGTACTGTATCATGATGGAAGACCTGGGTTTCAAGAGAAATAGTTATGAATAACTTGGAATCCTGAAGGCTTTAACACTCACTGGAGCTCTCTTGGCTCAATAGCTTCTCGGCTTCATTCACAGAAGAAAAAGCAGAGATGGAAGTTATGTATAGGGGATTAACAGGTCCCGTGGTCCTTTGGTATTCATTTACTGGGAGAGGAAAGACTGGGAAAAGAGACAGAATATTCTGAGCTGGAAGGCTTTCCAGTCCTGAGGAAATATAGAGTAATGCAGCATACCTGTGCAGTGCCAGGAGCATTAGCATTAGCAGCTTATTTTGCCTGAACTTGCCTAGTTGGTCTGTTTTGAGACAGTCACTGTATGTGCACTATTATGCTTCTAAAACCATCTAATGTCATAGCTGAAGGCCTGGTGTATCTCCAGCAGCACTTTGGACATAACCTTTATTTGTTTCAAAGAATGTGTTGGAGTGACTAGGTGCAGAGAGTGATGTAGCTTTCTTAGATTTGGGTGTGCTTCTATAGGCAGCCAGTCTTGTTGTTTTCTTCTACAGAGCACAAGGAGAGAGAAGAATATTGTCAGATTTTGCTGTTGCTTAATGGGATAACAGGAGACTGAATAATACTCAAAAAAAGATCACCTAGTTCTGTTCTGTGCTTGTTCAGAGATCCAGATGATCCCCTGTATCACTAGACTTTTCTTATCCAGTCTAGGAGAAGGACCTTATTTAGATGAGCCCTCTTGGCTGCAGGTCAGGCAGGGTTGCCAAGCTTCTGGGACAAGCAAGTCTCTCTCACCACAATGCTCCCTTCCCCTGCTACACAGGTGATCAAAATGGATGTTGATGTTTAAAAAATGAGTCTGTAGTTATGTAGTTCTGCTAAACCATGCCAGGCTGTAATATTTTCTGCAATAGCACATGTGAAGTCAAGCTTCCTTAACTGTCATTTTTGTGCTGAGTTGTCTTGACTTCATCTGCTGTTTAGGATAGACCCATAAGAGCAGCTGAATGTTAGCCTTGCTCTTCCGTCTGCTTTGGATGTTATGTAAAACTAGGCCTCTGCTCAGGGCTCCCCTTGAATGATGGCATGTGACTTCAACAAATCTCCTCCATTCAAGCTTTTGAGAGAACAGTATATAGAGCTTTAGCTCAAACTTTTCCCTGACTATGTGCATAGGAGATCTCCCTGCTCAGTAACAAGGTGATGAGATTTCAGACTTCTACATGTGGTTGATGGGAGCAGTAGGGGAGGCGGCATGTTCTTTAAATGTTTGTAAGCTCTGTCTGTACCCAGATGAACACTGTGATTCTGGCATTGTTGAGAAACACGAAATATTTCTGAAGTTAAAAAAACAAACAAGAAGAGCAAAACACAGTGGCTTTGAATGGATGCCTGGAAAACACTGAGTACAGGCCAAGTTATATATTTTCCCTATGAACATACCAGCTTTCACCTGCTCAGTGGATTTTCTGTAGCAGAGTTTTTTTTCTGTTTGAGAATATCAGTTGTTAGTTTCTTCACTGTTTTTCCAGTTCTAGGCAAGCTTCAAACATTTACATCTTTTAGCAAGAGGTACTACCATCCCCGGGAGGCTTTGATAGAATCATAGAATCATAGAATAGGTTGAGTTGGAAGGGAACTTTAAAGGTCATCTAGTTCAATACCCTTGCAATAAGCAGGGACGTCTTCAATTAGATCATGTTGCTCAGAGCCACGTCCAACCTGACCTGGACTATTTCCAGGCATGGGCCATCTAACATCTCTCTGGGCAACCTCTTCCACTGTTTCACCACCTTTACTGTGGAAAATTTCTTCCTTAGATCTAGTTGAAATCTCTTTAAAAACATTATCTCTTGTCCTATCGCAACAGGCTCTGCTAAAAAGTCCATCCCTATATTTCTTAGAAGCCTCCTTTAAGTACTGGAAGGCTGCAATAAGGTCTCCCTGGAGCCTTCTCTTCTCCAGGCTGAACAACCCCAACTGTCTCAGCCTGTCCTCATAGGAGAGGTGTTCCATCCCTGTGATCATTTTTGTGGCCCTCCTCAGGACCTGCTCCAACAGGTCCATGTCTTTCCTGTGCTGAGGGATGGATGTAATACTCCCAGTGGGGTCTCACCAGAGCAGAGTAGAAGGGCAGAATCACCTCCCTCGATCTGCTGGTCACGCTGCTTTTGATGAAGCCCAGGATACAGTTGGCCTTCTGGGTTCCAAGTGCACATCATTGCCAAATAATGTCCAACATTTCATCCACCAGTACCCCCAAGTCCTTCTCGGCAGAGCTGCTCTCAATCCCTTCATCCCCCAGCCTGGTTTGATACTGGAGGTTGCCCTAACCCAGGTGCAGGACCCTGCACTTGGCCCTGTTGAACCTCATGAGGTTCACATGGGCCCACTTCTCTGGCTTGTCCAGGGCCCCCTGGCTGGCGTGCGGTCCCCCCGCACTTCTCTGGCTTGTCCAGGTCCCTCTGGATGGCATCCGGTCCCTCAGGCATGTCAATCACACCACTCAGCTTGGTGTCATCCGCAAACTTGCTGAAGGATGCACTCAATCCCACTGTCTATGTTACTGATGAAAATACTAAACAGTACTGGTCCCAGTATGGATGTTTTATAAAAAACCCCCCGCTCATGCTTGTTTTGATCTTGGGTCCTCCTTTTTTGTGTAATACTTCTTCCTTGAAGTCATGGTGATCTGGTGGTCACTCTAGAAGTGCTCACTTTCTTGCATAGGTTTCATGTGACCTCACGTATGTCACCTTTGAACACTCCCAGTCTGCTCCAGGCACTGCACGCTTTAAATCATGGAGAGCTTTTGAACAGCTCAGCAGGACAGACTTAAGTGTCCTACCTGTGTCATAGGTCAGGGGTTTTGTGACACGCTTTCTGGCCAATAAGTGTGCAATTCTAAAGAAAATAACAGAAGCTCTATTGCTTTGCAAAGACACTTTTCTAATGTTTCTGCTAATATTATTTTTGAGTGTGTTTTGAGCATTTTTCTAGTTTTGAGTGGTTTTTAAGCCTCTGTTACTTTTTTTCTTTACCTTTAAAGGAAGAAAATTTGTGTAAAGGAGATTTTTTTTAGATTTTCAGTTTCCTTATTTTGATGGAAAAGAGAGACTATAGGCTGAAATGTTACATTTTCACTTACAGCCAAAGGCTAATTTTAAATAAAATGCACTTTTAACTTAAAAATAATTTTAAAAATGCTAGTTGAGGAACATCCGTTTTACAAATTGGACTTGCTTTCATGTAAACATCTGTTTTCTCTTAACACCTTCTGTTAGTAATTAACCTCATGAACAGTACCAACACTAATAAAGTATTCTGAGCACAAGAGAAAAGTCAGAAATGTTGTACTGATTTAAATAGTCTTAAAATGAAATTATTTGTAAACGTCCATTTTCCTTAATCATAATTTTCATTTATATTGAAATAGTAGAGTAAGATGTAAAAATTTAAATATAATGACTATATTCAATGAATTGAAATAGAAAATTACAAATGAAAATTAAATATTTTTCTGATCTTTACTGTGAAGACTATAATAGACCTTTTATCTCTAATCAAAACATGAAATAGATTTGGAATATGCTATTCTGATGTCCTGTGTGTCTGCACTTTTGTATAAGGTTGATCCCTTTGTCATAAAGGAAGATACTAGGTTTAGATCAGTGTCTTAATTTTTATTAGAAAACTCCTCAAATTATGTTGCATTGCGCTCTCTTGCTCTTTTTTATAATTTACAAATTTGCAAACAGGTTAAAACACACTAGCCTGCAGCTGGGCTACATCCACAAATGGATGTAGATTGCTAACTTTACTTCCTGGTGAGTTGAACAAAGAAGAACTACTTCAGAAATAAGTGGAACTTGTCAGTTTAGTTTATTTCAGGAGTTGTTCTATTACATGTGAATGACCACTGATTCCAATATTGTATCATCCATGCTAGGATTTGTCTGGCAGTCTGATAGTGCAATACATCTAAGTTGCTTATTCCAGGACAGCTTTCCTTGCATGGTAGACCATAGCACATTGTAAGAAAAATAATCCAGACCAAGACAAAAATATGCAACAGTCCTTCAGGGAATATAATGTTCATAATGGTTAATGCTTTTTATGTAAAAATACTGAATATGAAAGTAGGCCTGGGAATTGGTTATTGAATACCCACCAGGTAAGAAAACCAGAATGAAGAGAGTTAATTGCTCATAATGGCATTAGAATATCTCTAGAGGCCAACCCTTTCTCCTCTGACAGGTGAGACTGGCTTGAAAAAGCCAGTAAGTAGCTTGTACCCCCGTGAGTACAACCTTTGCAGTTCATGTAAACCTCTCTTTCTGAAGTTAACATTTAGCAGTGTATTCAGAGTAAACATAGCAACTGAATGGAGATGGATGTCTGCTCAGGTCCTGTTACTTGCATGACTGGGTGCACTCACCAGAACAAGGGCTGGGGTGGATGGGTGTACTCTATCTGCAAGATCTCATTGATTATGAAAGGATATGTGAATCTCCAGAATTAATTGGCTACTAGAGAACTGAATTTCTGCTGGCTGGAAGGAAAAGGGAACATAAGGACTGTTATTGTAGTGAAAGGGAAGTCTGTGTGTGAAAAAAAGTAAGTATTCTGTCCCAGCAAATGAGAATCCAGTACATGCTTCATACTTTTTATTTATAGTAAGAAGTGCGGTGAAAATTACAAAAAAACTCTTGTGAGGAAGAAATGGTTGGTGGAACACGTGGGCTCAGACGTTTTTTGATGCAGAAGAGTGAGGCATGGTTTTGAGTCTCCACACTCCTTAGACTCTCCTCTGTGTAACAATATGTATTCTTTAGACTTAGACTTGGATTATTAAATAGATCTGTGTATAAGGTGTATTTTTAAAACCTACTTATTTCTGCTGCTTTTGTCTGTTTACAACATTCTTTTGTACAGGCCAGGGACTGTTTAGGTGTAAGCAGCATTCTGGGAAGTCAGGGTGATAGTTAAGCAAATGGTGCATTAGCTCAGAGGAACCCCAGAGCACCCTACACCGGGTTCCTACACCACATTTACTAATTCAGGCTCTGGGCACACGTGCACGGCTTTACAAAAGCAGTCTTTCCCCACTGCCCCAATGCAGAACCAGCTGTACTTAAACCAGCCATGACAGATGTGTGTCTAGCTCATTCTTGAAGTCCTTCAATGACAGTGTGTTTGGGTCCTCCCCAGGAAGGTTGTTCCAGTCTAACTGTCATTACTGCTTGAAACCATTTCCTAGTGTGTAGCATGAATCTTTTCTGCTGTGATGCAAGTTTTGTTGCCCACTCTGCATGGAAACAGTGTTGTTCTGTTCCTCTTTGCCAGCCTTTTATTCAGTTTGGCTTGCTCCCTTTAGTGTTCTCTTTTGTGGTAGTTCTTTTTTTCCTGACCTATCCGGAATGTTCTTGTTACTGCCCTATGGGTTTTCACCAAAAGTGCTCCACACGTTTTTGAAGGACTATGCTCCAAGCAAGTACTGATGTCTTAATATTGCTGCTAAGGTTTGCTGATGTAGAATGTTACCCTACAACTCTTCTCAACAAGCAGATCCATCCCGGTACAATGTTTTTTTTTTCCCCAGCATCCAAAAGTACTTATGAAGCTCCACATCTCCCAGACCGCTCCAGACTCTGCAGAGTCTGGAATGGCACAGTGGCATTGTCCAGCCTGTCGTTTCCATCTGAAGATCATTTTGGGCCCTAGTCCATGTTCAGTGTCTTCATCCTCAGCTTCTGGAGCAGATGGCACACTACAACAGATATCTAGCCTGGGAATAAAAGGACCAATAAACTTTGTTACTCTTAGTAGCAGCTGCTAACATGGGCCCTAACAGTAATTCTTATACTCCTGAAGACCCTTCCTATTCCCCTAGCAAGTCAGCTGAAAGCCTGGGTCTACTCGGAGTGCCCTGGAGTTGTCTGACATCTCACCTAAAGCACTGGAAATGCCATATCTGATCTCTGACTTATTTCTTCTCTTTGCCTGGTGTTTACTGCAGCTGAGTCCATAGCAACTACAGTAGTGAATATGAATTTTTTAACAGACCCAGCCTGAAGATGTGTGTGACTATCTCAGAGTAGACAGTTGTCTGAACCTGCTTGGCATTGTTAATCGCTGTTTTATATGCCTAGAAGGGATGTCAAGCCGCAGAGCAAAAGCTTGTAGAAATAGAAATAATCAGTACTCCAACCTGCATCATCCCAAGAATTGCCTGCAGGCTGTCCACAGAGCCCCAGGGCTCCATGCTGCTCCTATCAATATCTGGCTGTGAGGATAACATGCCTATAAATTACAACCAATTCAAGGTACCCACGCTGAAATGTAGTGCTTAAATAAAGAGAAACAACAGTATAAAGGGCAGTGAGGAGAGGCTGTTCAAAAGAATGAAGCTGCTCTTTAACTGATTGATTTTCTTCTTTTCTTTAGGGGTGAATTAGACTCAAGAACAGACCCATTGAAAACTTCTTGCTGATGTACATGTACAGAAAGTCTGATCCTGAACCTCTGCAATTTAATAGATTTTAAGCTGTTTGTCTCCTCTGCCTTCCCTCTGTTATGGTGTGACTACAAGAAGCATGTGTAGGGCCAGTTGTCTGCTCAGGGTTGCTCAGGTGCTGGGGACAGACACATCCTGTGGCGCAGGCAGGTCTCCTAATGGGTATATATTGTCAGCATGTTTTGTGGTGTTCCTCTGTTGGCCTCTACCAGCTCCTGCCACTGCAGTAGTGCATCGAAGTCTTTTCTTCTGCAAGGCCACTCTTGTTTTCTTTATGACCAAATGAGGTCTATGTGCTTAATCAGGGTCCTGAGTGAGTAATATCAAGCTCTCCTCCCTTTGCAGGATCAGATCTGTGTTTATTTTGCCTCTTCTGTGGAGGGAAATATCAATTTCTGCCTCATCTGTTTAGATTTAGTAAGTCTTCATACATGGGCCATGAAGTATAAATTTCACCAACTATGGAGGACAAACTCTGAGATGGTTTACCTAATGTGTTGAGACTGAAGCCTGTGCTTTATGATCAGCTGGTTATTGTTCTATTACTATTACTAAATTATTTTACTTGAATAGTCTCATTTCAGACAACTCCTGAGTTTATATTAGAGGAACAGTTTTCTAAAAGAATATAAGAACAGGATGCAGGGGTGTCATGGTTTAACCCCAGACAGCAACCAAGCATCACACAACCACTTGCTCCCTCCCTCCCAGTGGGATGGGGTCGAGAATGAGAAGAGTAAAAGTGAGGAAACGCATGGGTTGAGGTAAAGGCAATTTAATAGGTAAAGCAAAAGCTGACCACACAAGCAAAGCAAAACAGCGAATTCGTTCACCACTTCCCTTTGTCAGGCAGGTGTTCAGCCATCACCAGGAAAGCAGGGCTCCATTACATATAACAGTGAACTTGGGAAGACAAATGCCATAACTCCAAATGTCCACCCCCTTCCTTCTTCTTCCCCCAGCTTTGTATGCTGAGCATACAGTATGGAATATCCATTTGGTTAGTTGGGGTCAGCTGTCCTGGCTGTGTCCCCTCCCAGCTTCTTGTGCACTCTAAGCCTGCTCGCTGGTGGCGTGGTGTAAGAAGCAGAAAAGGCCTTGACTCTGTGTAAGAACTGCTCAGCAGTAACAAAAACATCTCTGTATTATCAACACTGTTTTCAGCACAAATCCAAAACATAACCTCCATACTAGCTACTATGAAGAAAATTAACTCTAAACCAGCCACAACCAGCACAAGAAGTCTCTTCTTGAGCCTCTGAGATGACACGGGAATCCCAGCTGAAATACTTGTGGTATTTATGGTTAGCTGTGTGAGTCTGCCCCCATGCCAGACACAGTTCTGGAAAAAGCAAAAAACTGATTATAGCATAACATTTTTTTTGCAAATATGAGAACTTATTCTCATATTCCATCACAAAAAGGTGTTAGTCCTTGCCAAGAACCCTCAAAGAAAAGGGTTTCATTTTTGCTGGTTAACCATTGCTTTTACTTGTGTGGGATGGAGGAGTTAAAGATTGCAGAAATAAAGGGGAATCATTGTCTTCATAGAGCTGGTGAGCTGAGATTCCCACTGGCTGCGTTTCAGTTACATCACTTTCCTCCTTTTTTATTGCCCTTTGTTTTTATATTTGAAGAAATAGCAATGTAAAATGAAAAGTTGGCAGTTCTGTAAAAAATACCTCATCCAGACCACAAAATGGATTATATGGACTATTAAGCAATGCATGATGGAAAAAGCAATTAATCTGCTAAAGAATCATTTGCTAATTGCAGCATTTTCCACTGCCTGCATATTCTAAGAGGTGTATCACTATTGAGTTCTCCTGTAGTGTGCTTTTTTCTGTATTGCAAATGCCTTCAGAAAGGAGGTAGACCAGATTCACAGAATCATAGAAACTTTGCTTTGAAAGGGAGCTTTTAAGGTCATCTAGTCCAACACCCTTGCAATGAGCTGGGACATATTCAATCCAACCTGACCTGGAAATGTTTTCAGGGATGAGGCATCTACCACCCCTCTGGGCAACGTCTTCCAGTGTTTCACCACCCTCGCTGTGAAAAATTTCTCCCTTAGATCTAGTTGAAATCTACCCTTTTTTAGTTTAAAACCATCATCCCTTGTCCTATTGCAACAGACTCTGCTAAAAAGTCTGTCCCCATCTTTCTTATAAGTCCCCTTCAGATTTTACATACTCCTTACGTATGGCATCATTGGGAACATGGCCAGGCGGAGGTTACCTGGTGAAGCAGCCTCCCCATCAGTGCCACAGGCAGCCCACCTGGCACCTTGCGAGGCTGCCAAGATGGAGCAGGTGACATGTGGGACCAGCTCGGAGCACTCTACCACCACCACGGGCAGGCATAGATTGCAGGGAATAGCCTGGTTGCAACTAGAGCTCAAGCACCCACATCTCCTGCTCTCTGTGCAGACCACTCTGGAGGGGTGAGTCACGGCCTCTCCCCTGAACATCTCTGGGCTTGGAGAAGGCAGAGGATGGAAGAATTACCACCCTGGTGCCAGGCATATTCACCTGCTTGCCACGGGGCAGAGGTAGTCAGGTGGAGAAAAAAGAGGCTTTCTTCCTGTCATCATTTAACCCCAGTGGGCAACTGAGCCACACACAGCCACTCACTCACTCCCCCCACGGTGGGATGGGAGAGAGAGTGAGTCAGAAGGGTAAAACTGAAGAAACTGATGGGTTGAGAATTAAGTTTAACAGGTAAAACAAAAACTGCATGCGCAAGCAAAGCAAAATAAAGAATTCACTCAAGACTTCCCAATCCACTACTTCAATCCAATTGTTCCAATTAAACCAAGGATTTACTATTACAGGTCACATTCAGGTGCCCACCTTAAGCTCTAGATGGTTGGTAACAAATTTAGCAATGTAGTCTCATTAGCAAAGGATCAGTCCCCTATCACATCGGGACTATACGTGCATACTCTCAGGAATACTCACAACTTGACCAGATCCTGCTGCCTACAAAACCATTAAGGGACATTAGGAGTGTGGTCGCCTCCTCCAGCAGCCTCAGCCAGGACCCCTGCTGCCTGGCTGCTAGAGCCCAGCCTGCAGACCAGGGACCAGGGTCCCTGCCCAGGCTGAGGGATGCGTCTGCCACTTTCCTGTTTGCAGGCTCAACCAGTAGTAAAGCTGAGCCTGTATCCCAGAGACACATACAGTGAGAGGACACTGCCATGGCTAGTCACACAGGCTGCCACAGACATGGCATTGTTGTCAACAGCACCCACCTATACGATAAAACACAGACTTCCAAGTCCCATTCCTCCTCTTCAGCTGATGGGGATACAAGTTCAGTTAGTGAAAGCACACAAATGTGCACACACGCATACAACTACACTCTAGATTCTCAAGCACATCACATACACATTCAAGGATCCCCTGAGTACCAACACACACCTTCTGTTCTCTTGCTATCCCCGCCTGAATCCTGGCTGTCTTTTCTGCAACCTTCATGGCTGTGGGTATCTTTAGACACTTTTGGCAGAAACCAGCCCAGCATGGTGATGGAGCATTTTTGTTTTAAGCTCTTTACAAGGACCCAATCTCCAGGTCTCAGGTCATGGTATGGCACATCAGTCAGTACAGGAAGCAAGCTTTAGACCTGAGAAGACACTAGTTTGACAATACTGGATAACCAAACACAATACCCTACTAGATGGAGAAAGTAGTAACAGATTCACAGTATCTGTGGGGAGTCTGGTATAAGTGTACCACTCCCCTTGCTGGGTGAATGTAAGCAAAAACTGAATCAGGGTATACGGGTATAACCTGTAGTCTCCCGGTTCCCTCCATTATTTATTTCTTCAGTATTTTGTATTGCTCAGGTTCCTTTTGATTAACACCTTCCTCTAAAGTCTTCAGATTATAATTATACAAATCTGGATCTGCTTGTAACACCTGGATGCAAGGTCTTACTTTAATTTTTGCCTAATCTTTCAAATTTATTCTTTTATTTTTGCATTATCCTCTAAGATATCTATAATAGATTTCTGGTAGCATTAGTTTTCCTCCTTGTCCAATGAAAATCAAACATGCATTTTTTTTCAGTTTATTACCCAGGTAAGCTAATTTAGCCAGGCCAAGAGTTCCCTCATCTGGAAATTGCATTTCTGGCTTGGCACAATTATGAACATTCCACTGGTGGGCAAGTTGGACCCATTTTCTGCCCCCATTTTTTTCCAGTTGTGATCCACAATTGTGGCACATGGAACCTAATGGACTTTTATTAGGTTATAATAA
>NW_010564387.1:0-17012 GCF_000687285.1 Phaethon lepturus | reverse complement strand
CACTCGGCGGAGCCAGCCGTGTTCCCACGGAGCTTCCCCGAGTGCAGTCCTGGCGCTCGCCTCATCTCCTCCCCGAGCCCCCGGGCGCTGTGTGTTCGAGGCCCCCTCGAGGGCCCAGGGCAGCCCCGCAGCTGCTGGCCGGCACTGGGCCAGAATCATAGAAGGGTTTGGGTTGGAAGGGACCTTTAAAGGGAATCTCGCCCAACCCCCCTGCAACGAGCAGGGACGTCTTTGTGGTATCCCCAACCTCTGTGAATATGCGGCCTTTCATCTTGAAGCCCCAGGCTGGAGGCATCCCTGTGGCCCACGCTTGGACCCATGGGGTGCCAGCTGCATGTGGCTTTGCCCGTGGCGCCGAGGGGGCTGCCAAGGGCAGAGGGGAAGGCAACTATGGAGGAGCCAGGGCCCTCCACGCTCCCCCACTGGCCCTGGGCCCACCATGCCCTTTGCCTGGCCACCCCGTGCATGTGTGCTGCCCAAGTCTGAGGGCAGAATGCAGGCAAGGGCAGGGACCCGGGAGGACACGAAGGACAGCTCTTGGCCTCAGGGCAGGCATCCATTTTGTTAGTTACAGTTTAAAGAAAAAAGCAAATTCCTTGGTCTCACCTAATCGATCTGAAAATTGTTTTAATTTTGTGTTGGTTTTTTTTCTCTATGTTTTTATACCTTACTCCAAGCTTTTTGCATTTTGATTTCTACTCTCAAAGCAAACAGAAAAGTGCTTTTTTCTGGTTTATGTGTAAGCATAAGCACCCTCTAGATATCATTCTAAATATTTTTATTTACTTTTTTTTACTTCAGCATATTTCATCTGTGTCTCATTCACAGTGAAAACAAATACTTGAACATTATGACAGATCTTCTCAACTCTGCTGCTTGACCGTGATTACACAGCACTACCAGAAACATGCTTGAGCCAGTGAAGTGGCTCAGAAGTGTTGTTTACAGCCCCTAACTGAGGCGCTGTTCCTCCTCCAGCTATGTCTCCACAACTGATTAAAGCAACTGTGGTATAAAATGTGTTTGTTTGGATCATTTATGCTAGCACATCTCATTCATCCCGGACAAACTATATTTGGTCGAGAATTAGGGAATTCTGACTTTCTGGATGCCATATTCACCTCTGAGAGTGAGCTGAGGGACCCACCGGTCATGGACAGCTGCCTACAGCTGTCAGCCTGACTTTTGGCCAAAGCTGTTGTGTAGCTTTCTATCTAACGTTTAAATCACATATATAAACATGTAATTATTTTGTTTCCTGAGACTTCTTGGAATATCATAAGCAGGTAGAAATGAGACTATATGTTGTTTGGTATTTCTAATCTTTTGGCAGTTCTGCTGAGTCTTTACTCTCAGGTGTGCCGAGGAAGCACTGGCTGGCACATCCTACCTGAGGATGTGCTAATATAGCGGAGGACAATGTCATCTAAAGGGGAAATCTGTGAACTTTCTGTAATTGTGATTAGCTGTGTGTGGAATAAAATACATTTATTCATATTAATTATCTGCCTTGAATTACACTGTCAAGTGAAGACATACTAAATTAGAGAAAACATTTAGAAATATCAAGTTCTGTGGTTCAATTCTGATTTTTTTCATTCTTCCACAACAGTCATAGTATAAAATAGGGAATCGTGAGGGCTGTCCCTTGAAAGAAATCTGAAGTGTCTTACAGCCACAGAAAATTTTCCTTTCTACTTGCATTTTACATCAGAACACCAAGTTATATTTTCTCTTTTTATGGGAAGACTGTATAGGTGACTGGAGAGCGAGTAGGACTAAGCCTTGAGAGGCAAGTCAAGAGAAGGTGAGTCAAAAGAATAGCCTAGAAGAGAAGAAATTTTTATTAAAAAATATTAAGACCTTTAATATTGGCATACAATTAACCCTGCGATACGTGATGCCTCTCAAAGAAGTTGCATCCATTTCCCGCACTTGACTGGAGTTGTGGGGCCTTATAGTGAAGAGTGCATTGAGTAACAGGCCTATAACAAGGACCAAGTGCTGAGAGGTGGTGTGCGTTAGGTTCGGCACAGTGCCACGCTAATGCAATGGTACAGCTTCCAGATGGGAGCTGGCTCCTCTCCTGCCAGCTCAGAACACAGGCAGAAAGAACACGTGCCTGCCTGCACCCATCTGCCATAAGTGCCTCCACTTTCCCGGAAGGTAAGAAAATGCATTGTCACACAGAATATACAGATTGCCCTATGTGTCCTGGTTCACATTTGTGCAAGCGGTGCTGATTTCCATATATTCCTGATTCACTTTTAAAACAACAAATCTTCTTTAGAGTTTACTAGCTGAAGTTAAGATTCTAAAATAAACTGTCTTGCTGCTGATAATGCTGGAGTTCATGTGCAATTTCCCTTCTCCTGTAGAGTCTGGGGAACTGGTACTTAAGGTGATTTGAAGAGGCTATTTAGGAACCGAGCAAGAGTTTTATGTTGATACAAAGCCATTTGTTTCTTTTATGCTGGGTGCTTGGGCAATGCAGCATATGGGTTATGCTGTCTTGTGCAATGCACAACCAGATACTAATTTACACACAAACAATCTGAACTGAATTCCAGTTCCCCACACTCCCATCTGAGAAACACAAGCAAAGCCCAGCAGAACAGGATTTTGCCCTCCTGACTGTACCAATAACCATCCCACATCCTCTGGAGTGTTCTTTCATAGTGCCTTTATGGGATAAAGTTTTCCCACTAAAAATTGCTGCAGGAACATTCTGTGTTCATCAAAACAAGAAACCAAGTGGCTGTTGCTTCTTGAAAAACATGAAGGCGTTGTTGTGAACATTGCTGTAGTATTTACAGGGGAATGGAAAAAATAGCAGCCTTTTAGAGAGATTTAACACAAATCCCCATGTGCAGCAGTGTTGCCTCCGGCCTAAAGCCAGTATAGTTTTTGATCCTAAGCCTTGCTATCCCGTGGTTCTGCAGTTGTGTTTGTTTTGGAAGATGCACAAGAAATGAGGAAGGATATACGAGATATCACAGAGAGCTATAGGGAAAGGGGTTACAACTCCAGGGAGGGGGGAGCTTTATGCCTGTGGCCTCTGAAAACCAAAAAAATGTCTGTAGATAACATTTGCATTTTCTACACTCCCTTGGGCAAACAAAAATAAAGGGCACAGGGAAGTGATGGGGTTTTTTTAAGCTATAGCCTTTGGTTACTAAGGATCAGATACTGTTTTAATCAGTTGATCTACTGAGGAGATGAGCAGAAAGTTTTAGCCTCAAACTCCTGGAGAAGGTTGTAGAGCAGACAGGAAATCCATGTAAATGGGAATCTGCTGTGTGCTGTTTGAAATGGTGGGGAAAAAAATAAAATAGCCGTCTGAATTTGCTTTCATCTCCAGTTGGAATGTAAAGTCAGAATTCATACTCCCCCATATACCAAGTATTCCCCAAAGTTGAATTTTGTGAATACCAAAGTGGGCTTTCATGAGAGTGAAGTCAGATCATTTTGTCTTGATAAAGTCAAAGGACTTTGTTTCAGCTTTTGATTTGGAAGCTCTTTGACACAGAAAATGATGGAAGCCTAGTCTCTGGAGGATGTGCTGCTCCTTGAAAAATTTGGGATTGTTTTTTCAAGCAAGCTGAGGCAGAAGCAGCTCATTGGAATCTAACTCTGCAATGATGGCCAGCTTCATAGTAATGCAGAAGCCAGTAAAGGGCAGCTTAAAAATCCTCAGGACCTACAAGGATGCTGGAATGCATTCTTTGCTCTGAAGTTCAGTGAAAAAGATAATCATAGATACTTGTAACAGAGATAGAGGAGGACATCCCCTCCATCTTACATGCACTGGGTGCTGTGCGCAGCCTGCCCAGTTGTCATTAGCTTAAGACAGTGGTCTATTAAAAACATGTTGACCAAGCCAAAATAAATGACCTCAGTATATTCGAATATTCTTATGTCCTCAGGAAATTGAAAATGCAGTAAAGGTACTGCAAAAGTCTATGTGCAAAAGAGGGTTCCTCTGCTTTTGTGCACAGAGGTGATTCAGAGTCATCTTTTTACATGGTCATTTGAATAGCCAGCTTATTAAGGTGACAAAATGACTCAGCTTTTACTGTGGTTTCTTCTGCTTCGGGAACTGGAGTTCTCACAAGATTAGCTTGGGAATCAATTACAACCTGATAAGTGCACGTTAGAGTACTAATGGAGCTGGTAATGGCATTTCTCTAGATATATTTTTTGTGCTACAATATAATGAAACATATTGCAAAACTGCTATAATTTTCAGTAACATTTTAAATTAGCATAATTAAGAAGACAAGGTCAAAGGAAAGATTTTTTAGTAACTGGGCAGTTAATTGTTACTGGTCGCTAGTTTTTAGTTGTAACTAACAGTTGTTATCCTGAGATCAACTTCCTTTAGAAAATGCCAGGACAGCCTTGCCAAACAGCCAACAACCCAGGCTTTGGGGTGAAAATAGAAGTGTCACAAGAAATAATGATGGAAGCATTACAAGTAGATTGAACATTCATCAATGGGAACACGGAAAGAAAGACGAAGAAAAAACACTGTTGTTGGCCTCAGAGGAATTATAAAGGAAGCAAGCTAATGAACCTGCAAGCAAGAAAGAGCAGGATTCGGTCTAAGAACAAGTGAAAACAGACATATTATCTTGGCTCAAGAAGTCCATCACTGCTGGCTTTCATGAAAATAAAATTAGATGCAGATCCTAATATTCACTAATCATTAGAGAGATGATTAAAAAAAAGTTACATGACTAAATGCAAGAGAAATTTCACAGGTAAGTGGGTAAGGGATAGGGGGACTATTTGCCATAGCTGGCAAAAAGCAAAGTGCACAGAACAAGCAAAAATGAAGAGATAGGGATAATAGTGATTAACTGCAATTGAGCTTTTAATGGAAGCAGATTAATTTCAGGTTCTACAAGAGAAAGATATGAAATATGTACTCTATTATCTGAACTGATACTGAGGAGGAGGGCAGTTATTTTAAAGGAGATTCATATGGTTGATAAAGAGGAAGGAAATAAGGACAAGTTTAAATTAAGACATAGGAAACCAGGGAGGAACGAAACAACAAACACTGTCAAGGAGATGGACTAGATGACCTTGCAGGTCTTCTCTGTCTCATGCTTCTTTGACTCTTTATGAAGACAGCAGGGTCTCAGTGGCGGATATTTAGGATATCATGATAATGGCCAACTTCAGCAGACTAGTCCAGCTACAGAGAGTACACTTCTCTGCAATCTTTTTGTAATTTTAGAATAATGAAGTTACTAAAATGCAGCTCTGAGTTTCATCAAAACATATCTTTAAAATACTGGCAATGAATAGAGGTGCAGCTTTTCTCCTCTGACAGTCCAAGTGTGGTGGTATCCGAGTTGTGAATTATTTTGGTGTTTTTCCAGCTGCTTTGTACTTTGCTGAGAGTAACCAGGATATTTGGCTGTGCTGATCTTCAATCACTTCACATAGAAGCCACCCGGTTCACATGCTGGCATGCATCCAGTTTGTATTTGTGGGTCACGCTCCGGTAGTTTGCTGTAACCTTATACCAGGCCATAGCATTGCATGCCATTTCATAGAATCATAGAATGAGTTGGGTTGGAAGGGACCTTACAGATCACCTAGTTCCAAGCCCCCTGGCATGGGAAGGGACACCTTCCACTAGGCCAGGTTGCTCAAAGCCCCGTCCAGCCTGGCCTTGAACACTTCTAGGAATGGGGCATCCACAACTTCTCTGGGCAACCTGTTCCAGTGTCTCACTGCTCTCACAGTGAAGAATTTCTTCCTAAGATCTAAACTAAATCTACCCTCGTTCAGTTTAAAACCATTACCCCTCATTGTGTCACTACACTCCCTGATAAAGAGTCCCTCCCCATCTTTCTTGTAGGCTCCCTTTAAGTCCTGAAAGGCTGCTATGAGGTCTCCCTGGAGCCCTCTCTTCACTAAAGGCTAAACAACCCCAACTCTTTCAGCCTGTCCTCATCAGGGAGGTGCTCCAGCCCCCTGATAATCTTCATGGCCCTCCTCTGGATCCGCTCCAACAGGTCCATGTCTTTCCTGTGCTGAGGGCCCCAGAGCTGTACGCAGTACTCCAGGTGGGGTCTCATCAGAACGGAGTATAGGGTGAGAATCACCTCCCTCGAACTGCTGGCCATGCTTCTTTTGATCCAGCACAGGATCTGACTGCCTTTCTTGGCCGCTAGTGCACATTGCTAGCTCATACTCAGTTTTTCATCCGCCAGTACCCTGCAAGTCTTTCTCCACAGGGCTGCTTTCAATCCACTCATTGCCCAGTCTGTTTCCATGTTTGTGATTGCCCCAACTGAGGTGCAGGACCTTAAACCTGGCCTTGTTGAACTTCATGAGGTTCACACAGGCCCACCTCTCTAGCCTGTCAAGGTGTCTCTGGATGGCATCCCTTTGCTCTACAGTATCAACCACACAACTCAGCTTGGTGTCATCTGCAAACTTGCTGAGGGTGCACTCAATCTCATTGTCCGTGTGCCCAGCAAACATGTTAATTAACAGTGGTCCCAATATGGACTCCTGAGGGACACCACTTGTCACTGGTCTCTACACAGACATTAAGCCATTGACTGCAACTCTTTCACTGCAACCATCCAGCTAATTCCTTATCCACTGAGTGGTCCACCTGTCAAATCCATCTCTCTCCATTTTAGAGATAAGGATGTTGTGTGGGACAGTATGAAATGCTTTGCACAAGTCCAGGTAGTTTGAACTGGGCTGTCCTGGATGTCCCAGCTCTGTGGGGAAAAAGAATGAGAAAATACCAGTCTGCACCTGGACCCATGGAAGTGTTGGAGAGAATTGCTATGGGAACAGCCAGCAAGTCACAGGAATGCCATGCAGTATTGAATTAAATCAAAGGGTACTAAGATGATAAATCCGTATTTCCAGTGGTGCCCCCACTGTTGTCTGTATTCAGATGAGTTGGACAGGAATTTTGCACTGGATAACAATATATTGGATTTGATTCTTGCAGAAGAAGTAACTGAGTACTGTCTGGTAGTGGACAGAGGTATATGGGAACACAGTTGAGAACTAGTGATGCTGGGTCTAGCCAGCCTGGTCAAGTGCCCCTCGTCCCCAGCCCCCACCAGCAGTTTTTTCTTTCTGAGGACACACAAGCTGGAAGAAGCCCTGCATCGGACGTAATTGTCTAGTCATCAGTCATGGAATTATAGGTTATAATACATGTCTGGTGCTCATCTAAGTCTTTGGTTTTGGGCAGATGTAAGGTAGTTGCTTTCTGAGTTCTCCTTCCCAGCTAAACAAGAATCACCACAACTGCGGAGATGGTGGAAAGGTACTTTCTAACAGTCCGTCCACCAGTCAATTCCTTCCTAAGCACTAATTTTTTCCTGCTTGCCTGTACTGTTCTTTTTTTAATTGCAGTCATGCTCTGGCTGCTAAAAAAGACAAGCAGCTGCAGGGTGGTGTAGCAGGCATGACTGCTGGAAAACATCTTCTCCAGAGCTGCACTTCACCCTCTATTTTCCTTCTCTGCTGGTCAGTCCTCTTGCTTATACCTAGTCCCCAGTCCCTGCACAAGAAGCATTTGAGAACACCTCCTTTCAGGGGTGGTAGATGGCCAGAAGGACTCTTAGCCAACTCTTTATGGTTGTGGTATCTTTTGGGAGTCAAAGACCCTTCTTCCTCCATCCCTGTCCTACATTGTGGTTAGGCCGCTTCAGCCTTGAAGAGTTACTGTGGTAGCAAATGATTTGTGTGACCAGAACCAGATGTCAAAAGCTTTTCCACTGGAACATCCCATGTAATTTCTTTCAAGTCTGCCCTGCTCACACAACATCTCTGTGTTCTAGGAAAATCACAGTACATTTTCTTCAGTTATTTTTGTCTTTTGTTTTCATGCAAAGGCCAAGGTGCTTCAGTACAGTGGGAAATAATCACAGTCTTATTAAAATTTACATCCAGCTCTGCACATGTGCAAATTCATCAATAGTAAAGAAAATGTTTGTTGCCTCTCATCTGCATTAGCACCAGACACAGCAATAAGTGCTTCCATCTCATGGGATACGGTCTCCCTCCATTTAGAGGGGAGATCAGCTGTTACAAATAGATAGATTGGGTCAAAGACTTTCAACAGCCCGTAGAGCCCAATGGAAAGTGCAGCTCCCAGACTGTCTGAAAGTCACTGAGGTGTAAAAGTATGCAAAGCAAACCCTGCACTTCTTGGACTATGTTCTCAGAAAGCCATGCTCTTAGTGGTATAAGGTCTATGCTAGAACCAACATGTCTTGCACAGTGAAAGCACATGTATGACATCAGTTGATATCAGCACTACTGTTTGTTGTTAATGATACAGCACCTGTAGTTACTGAAACCATCTACAGCAATTCTCTGTAGTTCTACTAGTATCATCATCATCATCATCGGATGATCAGGTACCATCTTAACGAAGGAAATCTAGGGAGTGGCTGACCACTGAAGGCAAACAGACCTGTAATGGCAGTTTCCTGCAGAAGCCTGTCCCTATTTTGGTTTAAACAACAGACCTTGATGTTTTGGAAGCTGTTTTTTCTGAACCCTTTGGAGAGGGAGGTTCTGTACTAACAAACACCAGACACTGACTCCAGACAGTGTTTACTAGTCCTGAGAAAACTGAGCTTTCATTAAGTGGCTGCTTCGTGGTGCATTGACTTGCTGCTCAGTGTCTGTAAACTTCTCAGTCAGTTCCTCGTGCGTCTCTGAAAGGTGTGAAGCTGCTACAGCTCCCCCAGGGCAGTGGTGCAGCTGACACTCAGCTCCTCCAGTCTGTCCCTTGCTTGGAGAAATCTCAGTAGCAAATTAACTGGAAATGCCAGGATCTACTATCAGAGAATTTGTGAAAAGGGTGCAGGCTCAGGCTAATCAGGCTATCTATGCAGATAGTTTGTCCAGCTTTAACTTTATAAATAGCATATACTCTGCTTCCTACCTCTGTGTAAGGGTGTGGGAGACAGTGTGTACAAACACAACTGGAAAAGCCCTTGATACATACTGTCTTTTAATTGAGTATGTCCTAGAGAGGGAAAGAATAAACATTAGCAAACAATTCTGACTTTCCCCTAACCTTTCCAATGAAATCATCCTATAATTTATGGTTCGATTTCTTAAAATGACTTTTTATTGGATGAACAAGCTCATGTGTGCATAGAAGAGTTCATCAGTCAAGAGCATGTATACACAACTCCTAAAGACCAGGCTCCTTGCCCCCCCCCCCCCCCCCGCCAATAAAAAAAGGAGAGTCATGAAGAATGTCTTGAGTATGAGTTGGAATCCAGACAAAAGTGGAAAAAGCATGCCCTTTTGTGTTTTATGGCACTCCACTATCTTTTTAAAGTTCTGTTTTCTGTGTCAGCACTCAGCAGATTTAAGGTGAGATAAAGTGTCCATTCTTTTCTCGTATTCTTTTTTAAATTTAATTTTTTTTTCCCTCATAGCATCTGGAATCTTAAAACAAAAAAACCTCTTATGATTTATCAGCCCTAATTGTCTCGCGGTGGGCTTTCAGAGAAGCGATCATTAGCACAGTCAGACATAACGCAGATGTTCCAGTGATGACATGTCAGCAGGAGGAGTGTATTTCTCTTTTGCCTCCCCCCTCTTTCTTATTCCTTATCTAATCTCATTCTCCTCAACACATTTGTCATTTATATCGGTGTGATGTTTGTCAGTGGGAGTGAAGGGGAAGGAGCAGCTCTCGCAGCATGGCAGGGCTGGGCTGTCGGTGGTGGCGAGCACCGCTGAGCTGGGCTGGTGTTTCAGCTGCCAAGGCAGGAAGGTCTCAGTGGTGGGGTGGCCCATGCACCCCTGTGCACTTCTGAAGCCAACTCATTTACTGTGAGATGTCCTCTGCTGCGCATGGCCATGGCATGTCAGGACACAGAGTAGTGTGCATCAGTGTATTAGTCGGACTAGCGGGGATTAGTAGGACTGCCTTGGATATGCAGCTGTGTTTGGGTCTCACACCTGAAAAAAACATCCCACCACCAGTACCTGAGTAGAACATCTCAACTGCTGCCCTGGTTTCATGCCCCAGAGACGAGGCCCTTTCCATCAGGCTGTGCATTAGCAGGCTGCCTGGGTGAAAAAGGCTCACAACGATTCAACTTCTGCAGCACACTTATTTAAAGCAAAATATTATTTTTTATCTTAAAAATCTTAAAAAAAGATTTTCCTTTAGAAAAATAAATGTCCTCTCACCTGAGAGAAAGCAATAAATGCTCTAAATTATGTTCTTAATCCAGAATTAATCTGAATGACTGGACAAGAGAGTAAAGAATGGATGAAACAAGAGCTTAATTTATAAAGAAGCAGTTTTCCCTCCAGCTGCCTGGCAGTCTGTGTTGGGGAGCACAGAACCTAGGGAAGCTCTGAGTCTCAAAAGGTAAAGAGTAAAACTTGTGTTTACAGCTAGAATTTTAAAACATTTTCTTCAAGGAAAACCCCTAAGGAACAGAAAAGATGAGAAGGATCCCAGATAGCCATCTTGATAAGAAACATTTCCCAAAGAAAAACCAGTGGAAGCCCTGCCAAATCAGGATCCTTTGTGCACGGTCCGTCTCCTTTTCCCCTCTATGCAGCATGCAAGATTTATTTTATTCTTGTCATGGCAAATAATTCCATGGCTGCTTTCCATTTTAGGAGTAAAGGACAAATTGTTTAAATACAATTGCACACATTTTAAGTTTCAGTATATCGGCACGCATAGTTATAACTCTCAACACATTTACACAGAAATGTCATACAGAGGCATCATATCTCCCACCATATTTTGCGTGTTTCTAACATGAGGAAGCCAGAAAATGGGGTAAGCTAGACTGCTCATCAACTTCCAGCTTCCGATTTCCCTTTCCTCTTTCATTAAGAAAGCTGTGAAAGACCTTGGGAAGAGCTGAAGAGCTCACAGCTGCTGCTCTCGAGACTGGCCAAGATATCCACAAAGACACGATCCCCCTCTTCCTTCCCACCCCCATTGCTCTCCATCTGGAGAGAAGAAGGGAGATTTTGGTAGCAGCTGTGACTTAGTGATGGCAAAGGGATACAATAGCTGAGAATTACCATTAAAATTAGTGCCTCCAAACAGGAATTTGCTTCTACCATTGACTAACAATTCCAGAATTAACTTTTTGTGGCACCAATGCTCACATGCTTTTCCTGCTCTGTCTGCACAGCACAGCACTTCCCTGAATTATGCTCCTCATAATGCACTCAGCATTGGTTCAGAACAACGCATTTCACGTCTAAGCGCGCTTATTTAAAGCAGAAGAGATACGTACAAACCCAGGGCCCAGAGATGACTGGGGCACAGGAACTTATCTCCTGCCAGAGAAGGAAATGGGCTTGTCTCTGTCACTGGGACAAAACCATCACTGGCAGTAGTACGCATTTTCTCAGTGTGGGTAAAATGTTAATGACTTGTCCCTTCCTTGCTGGATGCCAGCTAAGCTGGGCAAGAATAGATCCTGCATTACCTGCTAGCGTTGTATTAGTCCCTCAGAAAGAGGTTACTGTGAAACGCTTCCATCTGGAGTAAGTCCTGTAGTTTCCTGCGTAACCCTGTATTCTGCATGGCTAATGGCTCTGGCTTCTAAGCTTGTTGCTAAAGGGCTCGTTAGTGTGTTAACAGTGCAGTGAAGGTAACAGATTTTTTTGCCACTCAACATGTATTGATGGGGAAATCTGTTCTTGTCTATCTTAAAAATTGGGCTATACATTTATTTGATAAAAGCTGCAGTACTGACAGAAGGCAGACTTCTTTAAAACATTTGATATTGTAGGGTACTTCGATTGCAAAGTAGATTCAATCAGAATCAGCGTTGCCCACACTGGGTGGATTACCAACTAAATATACAATATGTGTCAAAATATAATTTGGAAGCAGGAGAAAATTGGTTATTTAATGTTTTTATCAATAATCCCATAGGAAACATAAGCATTACTATAATACTGACATATATAAAATATTGATACTGATAATGATGACAAACTGCCCATCCAAAGGAGAAGTGCAGGAAGATGTAGTAATTGTGTGCTGAAATTAAACAAATTTGGACTGCAAATGAGACACGGACTTTCAACAGTGAGGACAGCTAAATAGCTGGCAAATAACCTAATCAGAATATCTGTCAGATGAATTTAACATAGTGTGTAATTAATTCCTGAGTAATTGGATGTTCGGGAGATGCAGATAAGCACTCAAGATTGAAGAATGGCAAAATCAGAGGCACAGTATAGTCTTCAGTTTCATGTTGATGGACTGTCAGGACAGTGCTTTCATAGCTGCTATGTTGGGACCAGTGGATTTGTTTCAAGAGTGAGCAAGATTTTCAGGTCTCTGTCCTAGCATTTCCACGGTGTTTTTCACCATTTGTAAATGCAATTGCTCCTCCACATCCATTCTGGTGATACATATAACTACCAGAAATAGTTACTGGAGATGGTGCAGGAACAAGTCAAGCACACATGAGAATGAAACACCAGTTGCTAGATGCGCTGCAGATGTTGCTCATTTGGAATACTGGTAGCTGTTCTGCTCACATTTTTTTCCAAAAATACATTAAACAGTGACGTGAATAGCAAATTCTTTTCTTAATCAATACTTTCACTTTGTTGTTTTGTTCTATGTTAGACAATTTAGAAAGGAAAGAAAAAGTCACTGCAAATAGAAGCTAGAATGTCTCAGACAAAAATAAGGTCCACAATGGGGAAGGGTAGTTTCCATTCTCCCCTGAATGGCATTTTAAAAGCAAGTAGAGTTCAATATTTCTCCACAGAACCTTGTCCTGAGTCTGTCAGCCTTGTGGGAAAACCAAAAAAGGACAGTATGCAGGATATTGTATATTAAAAATACTCCAGGCATTATGAATGGAAAAAACCCCACCTATCACTGTGGATGTTATTGCCTCATAGCTTGTTTTTTTCTCTTCTCTGGTTTTCATTATTCCAAAATTATTTTGTTTGTAAACATTTCGAAATTGTTGGGCTGTGTGTAAAAAATTCTGAGATAATAGTTTTACAGATATCACATTAATTTAAAATAACTTTGTGACTTGTCCTTATGTAAGTATTAAGGGCTTCAAACATTGACCCTTTTTTTTAGAAACAGTTGGTTTTAAGCAGTTAAGTATCTGGGCTAGTTTCTTCTTTTTAAAGAGGAATTTAAAAATAAAACCAGATGCAGATAAACACTTGAATTTCAGGATCAGAAATCAAGTTCTTTTGTTTAAAAAATATTTAATGACAAACTACATCAGCTTGAGAAGCGAGTGGTTTTGAACTGCATATCATTCACCTTCATGAATCAAAGAAACCCCAACCCTCGACAGCTGTGGTCAGGCAGATATCCTAGACGTGTGAGAGATGCTGGCTGGATCCTCTGTACCTGTATTTCCCCAGACTTCACATCACTAATTTATACCAAAGTATTTTCCTTTTTTGTCTCTTCATCCCATACACCCCTCAAAATTCAGAGCTGTGCCTGAAGGTGGAAAATGTCACCCTCTGACACACTATCTGTACTAGGTGAATGAAGCTGTGAGGCTGTGGCAGGCTCGGAACTGCTGATCTCCAAGTCACCGTCTACACAAATGGTTGTCTTCTCTGCCAAACACCCCTGATGCCAGCTGACTTCAGTGGGGACTGCAAGCACTCAACTTGTCAGAAGTACATACCAAAAACTATCAAAGTTAGCCAATTATAAAATTTGCTGCCACTATTATGGCTCTGGCTTCTTATAATTAGCTTCAAGAGAGGTAAATTATCTGGTGCTGTGATGGTCCTCACGATGTTCGTGAGGCTGAGTGGGTAGCGCCCATGTCAATCACCACCCATGCGCTCAGCCGGGATGCTGTTGCAGTCCCCACTGGAATTTGCACTGGGGCTGTGCTCTGTGAACAGCAGCAGCGAGTATCTGTACTTCCCAAGAGGAGGAGAAAAATGGCTTTGTGGAAGAAACTTCCGCATTACAGACATTCCAGTTGTTCCTTTGAGCCATAGCCATAACTCCCTCCAGATGTAACCCTTCACTTCTCCCTCTTTACAAGTTTATTTTCCTTGTAAGGAAGAAAAACACGGAAAAGATTTTTGGTGGGTATAAACCAAACTGGGAAGTACTGAATGTAAAGAATGAAGAAGGCTTTGTACAACATCCGATTACAGCCAGTGAGCTGAGTCACACACACAAAGCCATAGAAGTGCTAAACCCCACCACATGCCTCTGTCTAGGTGAAATTCATCTTCTTGCCTAACATTGCATGGGAGAGGACCATGCGTCTGCTGGTGCATATACAGGAACGGAAATCTTGGCCTCAATTTATGGCTTGAGCAAAGAGCTTTGTGGCCTCTGTAGCTCCTGCTGCAAACTCTGGGCCAGATCAAAGCCTGACGGTGCCGCACACATCCTACCTGGGAGGTTTTGATCAGAGCAAACATATACGTACAAGGCTGTGGCAGCTCCACAGCTCATGCCTCTCTGTAGATGCTCTCTGGAGCAGGAAGAAGGTACACAGTGAAAGCACTCCGTTTTCACACCTCTTAAGTGTTCTAATGGTGGGAGTATGGTGATCATTTTGGATTTCAGTTTAAGTTTTGGACATAGGCACATGCTCTTCCAGTCTTTGTGTGAAAAAGAACACTTCCCACTTTTCATGGCTGGAGGGTCATTGCAGCTAAGCCTCTGCCTAGGCCTGACAAAACAGTAACACACCTTTAGTTCCCCAGCCTGGGAGCCCCATCTGACACTACAACTAAGGGCAATGGTGAGGGGACCATAACTCTGCGTGCTATTTTGGCCTTGTGGTGAGTAACAGCATTATGGTAAAAGCTGAAGTGCAGACTGAGGAACACTGTCTTTTAACCAAAATCACCAGCCTCTGCTCTCCACCCAAAGGAGCTATGGATGGACCTGCTCAGGAGTGGTCATGGCTGTGCCCTTCCCTGGAGAACCAACCAAGCCAAGAAAGGAGTTACAAGAAGGAAGTGTAGTCCTTTTTTTTTTTTTATACTTTAGTCCACTGGATGGAGAAATCACAGCAATAGTCTCAAAATATTCAGATAGTGTTTTACCACTCCATTTTATGACACTGCTGATGTATTGTTGTACTGTGTAATGAAAGATAAACCGTGGGTTTATCTTCTTTGAACACAGCTTGTCAAGGGACCTTCAGGCAGATCTTTAGCTTTTCCCCGAGGTTGCAGGTAAGTCGAGGGGCCTATTGTATTTGTAAATTTAAAAACAAACCCATTGAAATGAAATAGCTGAACCAAGTAATTTCTGCTGCCATCAACATTGGGCATCTCCTAGACGTTGCCAAATGTGACATCATACAATTAACTTTTTCTTCACTCAGAAGCCTTCCAGAGACTGTCAGTTCGTAGAGTGGGCCTGATGCCCAGAGCTGACCTCTGCCCTTGGGCTGCAGTTCCTTCACCTTTTTCGTAAAATGAAACCCAAAAGGAAGCTTTAGAAGATGTGGACACACTAAGTTTAATTCTCTTATCCAGAAGACTGTGGCATAAAAGAACAGAAAACATGAAAACCTTTATTCATTGGTGACATCAAACTTCCTTTTTGAGAAGGCCCAGGAATAGGAGTGAGGACATGGGAGCGAGTGAAGACCTTCTGCTGAGGTATGATGGGCATTTGAATTGCCACCACAAAATATCTCAGTGTGGAACCTGCTGTTTTGGTAGGTGTGAGATACAGTAGTTCTCTTCCAAGGACAGTCTGAACTACCAATTCTAGGATTCACATTTGAAAGAAAAATCTGCGTACACAGATGCAATAGGCAGGGATTATTCCATATTTTATGTCAACACAGAGATATCCTACAGAGTATTGTTTTTCTTTCTTCCCCCTCCTGCCCCCTTGTCTTTTTCTTTGGTCTGGTTTATGTTTAGATTCTTATTAAAAACATGTGAAAGTATCACAAACATTAATTTGGCTGCCAAACGTTAGGTCCCTAAACCATATGTAGGTATCTAGAGTGGCTGATTTTCAGAGATGGGGGGCTCAGTGTGGCAAAGCAAGGTATTGATTTAGGTGCCTACATACTGGTGCTTGTTTTGAGCAATCAAATTGGTAAAATTTTGGCCAGTATGTTCAGGAAAGAAATGTGAAAATGGTGAACTTCTGAGCATCTGACAAGTTAAATGCTTAAATGATTAGCAGAACATGGGAAGGCTGTAAACTTTCCAAGACATTCACTGGGAATCTCAAACAAAATAGTTAGAATTCCAGTCGTCTTCAAGTTCATTTGTTACTGGCAAGGGACCACATTTAGACTGCCTGTTAGCAAACCTAAGGTTGATCTAAGAGAAATTTAGGAGCCTTAGTTCAACAGAGCAATTTGTACCACATACTAGTTGGGGCTGCCAGCCCGTGGAGGTATCCAACCTTAATAGTGCTTTTTCTACTGCAGCTTTCTCTAGATGCTTACGCTTTGCTGCACATACTCAGAAGTGTATGGGCATGGGCACTTCACTGCCAGAGTTTTTGCAACTGGTGCAGAATACCTTAAAGTCTGTGGGAGTGCTGAAGCCGCTGAGCCTGCTCAGGCCATGCCAGACATGGACAGGATCAAGAAAGGACCAAAGGAGAAAAGGACACTGTATGTGTAACAGGCTCTCGGCTACAGCACTCCACAAAGCAGAGAAATGGGATACTAGGCTTTATTCAACCCATCGGGATCTGAATAACCATTTATTTCACAGGAGAAGAGCATAACTAGGTGATGGGCATGCCTGGGAAGAGACACACATGCTTCATCCCTCCCATGGCATCAGCGCCATTGGTGCAGAGAAGCGTGCCGGACACCCAGGACCCGCAGGAGAGCGAGTGTCCTTTGGCACCCAGCGAGAGGGGACCATCCGGGCTGGGGAAAAGCCCGTGCTTTGGGCCTGCTTGTGTGTTTTGTAACACAAAAGATGCAAACCGCTCACTCCTGTGAACGGAGATCGTAACTTACCGGTCCCAGCAGACCAGTCCCATCAGTGGACGG